>NW_018408365.1:222410-327046 GCF_002113885.1 Mizuhopecten yessoensis | reverse complement strand
AGACTAACACAGAACAAACTCCAATGTGTACACAGACTAACACAGAACAAACTCCAATGTGTACACAGACTAACACCGAACAAACTCTAATGTGTACACAGACTAACACCGAACAAACGCTAATGTGTACACAGACTAACACAGAACAAACACCAATGTATACACAGACTAACACAGAACAAACTCCAATGTGTACATAGACAAACACAGAACAAACTACAATGTGTACACAGACTAACACAGAACAAACTACAATGTGTACATAGACTAACACAGAACAAACTCCAATGTGTACATAGACTAACACCGAACAAACTCCAATGTGTACACAGACTAACACAGAACAAACTACAATGTGTACATAGACTAACACAGAACAAACTACAATGTGTACACAGACTGACGCAGAACAAACTACAATGTGCAATCAGAAAAAAAGAACAAGTTACATTGTGTTATTAAGAACAAAGAACGGTATACATTGTTTACACAAGAATACAGAAAAGACTTCCTTGTGTACACATTCTAACACAAACCAAACTACTATGTGGATTGAGGAACAAATAACGGACTTCATTGTGTACACGGTACTTATCTCATGACAAACTACGATGTTTAATTAGGAACAAAAAACGGAATATATTTTGTATGCACATTGTTTACACGGAAACATAATAACACAGATCAAACAACCTTGTATATATGTGAACACATGTACACAGAACGGACTGCATGGTTTACATGCGTACCGAGTAACACATATCTAGCTGTTCTGTGTCACGTGGACAAAATAACAGAACAGTCATAATTAGAAATTAGAGATAATAGTTTTTACTGTAATATAATAATTAGGCCAGAATCTCTGAAATAGGCACTAATTGGTTTTTAAATGATTTAGTATGAAACGGAGTGGAAAATTAATATAGAGTGACGGCACTCAGTGCATTTACCAAATGTGTGATTATTTGGTGTGAACAATTTTGACGTCACGTATCAATTATGTAGGTGTTAATTCTTGAAATAGCTAGCTACTTGAAATGCTCCAAGACAAGTTCACGAAAGTACAATCCAGCTAAATGTATATTTGCTCTAACATAACACAAAGAAATAAAAGTATTTGAAAGTGAATGCATCCCATGTAAATGTATATATTTACAATGTTTGCCTATTATGTTTAAGCCTGCCTGTTCTAATAACTGATCAAATATAGTATTGCATCATAAACTGTCATCTCATCTTTTTAAAAAGGAAAATTCAGTTCGAGCAGATACTTATTCTCAACTTTACTCTTTGATATTTCGATGCACAGGTCGAAGAGAACTATGGAAATCTGAAAAACAGTTTATAATAGGGGTTGTCAGCAACAGAAATGCAAGTAAAGGACCTAAACGCAATTTGCTAATACAGTATTTTTTATGATATTAACATCTCCACAGAGTGCTATGCCTTTTTTCGTCCTACCGCTAGTTTTAATTCCTTGGAACAGCACTTAAACTAAAGAAAATTCAACAAGCATGGCTTACGTCAAGGAACTGTTGACCAAAACCCTTAACCGATGATACATGTAGCTTGCAGAAAAAACAAACTAATCTGGTTAGCCAATTATAACTTGGAGCAAGTTAATATAAACTCAAACTATAAACCAATTATAGCTAGTAGCAAGGGAATAACAAAATGTCGGGGACGCTTTCATTTATTGTTCAGTCAATCAACTGAAAAAACAAAACAAACATTTACTCTCTCTATGCCGAAGTCTAAGCGGGAGATTACCATTACCACTGGTTTTGTATGGTCACTGATAACCCAATTCATTCAAAGGTTCAGTTTTAGAATAGCATACCTTTGTAATGGCGTTTACGTGGCATTCAAATTTGTCGTTAGGTCCATCTCAGTTGACATACAGATTTGTCTGGTAATCAGGCCACACAACAACTGTATTACCATATCGGCATTGTAGAACTTTACTTCTACGGATACTTAGGTGCATATTCTAGTACTGCTGCTCCAAAACCTGCCGATATGGTATCCAAGTTGAAATATTGTCTGATAATCATACATATACGTGTATCATCAGCAAAGCAGTGAAAGAGAAATTCAAGGTGACGGAAAATCTCACCTGTTGGTTAGGAACAATAGGCAACCCTTAAAATCTTAAAACCAGTTGTTGGATGGGGACATTCCTGTCACAACACACTGTCGTCTGCCACTCCAATATGACTGGATCCAGTAGAGGGCGTCATCATATACGGCACAAGAGTGGTACTGACGTTTGGGAAATACCATATCATGGTAAATTGACGTCAAAGACATGTCAGGAAAGCCAGTACTCGCAAACACTTGTTGCTTAGGTAACATTGATGACGCTGTGAATATATATAGGAGGGTCATCTTGGTAGAGTACTGTGCGATAGGTCTATTTTCAAGTTTGTAGTGCGGACAGAGTATTATCTTCGATAAGAATGGCAAATGATACCAGACAATAAGTAATGCCTTAAGTCTTTCTTGTCCAGCAACACTATTCTTCTTGAAACACAACAGAACCTTTAATCCAAGCAATGATCTAATCATGCCTGAAGTAATCAAATAAAGCAGCACTTCAAGGCATTGCTTTAGTAATAATATAAGAAGCAGATCTAAACAATTCATTTACATATGGACAGATTATCGCATTATAGTTCTTTGCCTGCGTAAAGAAATTAAAAAAAAAATATGATAAATGAATAAAGAAAAAGAAAATAATATAAAATAACTCTTTTCTCTTCAACGATACTGTTCCCTGTACATCAGTTAAACGATGGTCAAACTTGTCTTCCGCCATCCTTTTACGCTTTCCAGAACTGATCATTATTCTTCTGTCCAGAGTTCACCCGTGTCACAGGAAGCATTTGGTCTGGTGATGATGATCACCTTAGTCTGTATATCAGTTCGTGCTTGTTTATAAAATAATTATTAACACAGTTGAATGCTTCGACGAGAGCAACTAGCCCGACGACCACAGAATAAAATATATGAGGAGACTCAAATTATTTGTTAACATCGGGTTCGAATTTGTTAAAAATTGGTCAGAAATAAAGCGGTATTTCCAGAAGCTGACCTCTTTTTATCAGTGATCTTATTTACAATAACTGAATTTTGATCTCCAGATGGATGTCCCTTGGTTAAAGTAGGAATGGATGCACAACCAAAAGTATTACATAAAGAGCAGATTTCACGTCCTTTGTGATGACTGCATAGGGTATGGTTAGGGGTGTGTATATATACGTTGATGCAGTCGATGTAGCCACAATTCGGAATTGGCGAGCATCAGTATCGGTTTGTAGTTAGTGGTGAATGGCTGAACTTCTGCCTAGGACACGGACAGGAGTGACCACATCAATGATGACACTGGAAGTAAAGACTCGGCCCTGAACACAAAGGTTATTTTCCTTTGATAACAGGTGACTTTTTTGCGAAATGCAATAATCGAAATTAAGGTAAGTTGTAGCAATGATCCATGCAGCGTTCCATGTAGATGTAGAAGATATGTGATACACCGTCTGAATTTTCAGCACCACTAACATACATATCAATTAAATTAAAAATGTCTGGATCGTTGTGGGACAAAGACGCAGCGGCGCCTTCCACTTCTTAATCCACAAAAAAGCACTGTCTTCTAACGTGTCTGTTTTAGAGTGTTACCCAATGGAGTTTATTCATTTTGTCCACAAGAATGTGTATCTCTTTTGTAGGTAACTACAATGTAAGAGTAGCTTGATAGTCGTCAATATTGTGTTAGAATTTTTCAACTCTTCAATTTTACTCTACAAAATGAATAATCAGTTCCGGGGAAACTAGGGAATTGTTCGATTCGGGTCAGGCAATAGTAAAATCACATCGGGAATTCTTTTAGACTATTACCCGCATCAGCCTGAAATAGGTATATGCTGTTTAAAACTGCTTCATTTTATAAGGCAAGTGTAATGAAATTGTAAATGCATTTATTTATGTGTGTGTATACAACGGTGTAATACATTTTAAACCAGTTTATGTTTATCCATTCCAGTCAAGTCACCTACGTTAATTTACCAGGCCATGACCACAATGGCCTGCCGTGATTTTTTACTTTAGAATCTCTTGCATTTGCACTGCTTAACCCAATGCTACAGATTTCGATGACTTTGGAAAGTTTATGTATTGAAATAACCACAGTTAGCAGGCTTGACCTGTATCTTGATCTTCATTCATTGCAGAAAACGTGGCGTGTTATAGAAATACATTTCATGTCACCACAATGTGCGAAATTATTGTAATTAAAAGCTCAACGGAAGTGTTGTTTGGTATATTTGTATTGTATACATATTGATATATACATAAGTATTAATAGGATACCATATTTAAAGAAGTTAAAAACGAAAAGAAGGAGGGTAAGGATTATAACTTAACCATCTAGAAAATGAGAATCAACAAAAAATCTGGGTACTATTGTGTGTAGAATAGAGATGTGTCCACTAGGCCAAATAAAACACTAACTTTCCCACTATACATGTCTGTTATATAGTAAGAACAAAAAGACATGTTAGCGCCGACGAGTTGGCGCAGTTCTGCCAATGCAGGTGAATGCCAGTCCAATCCATCACTATCAACTAGGATTGTAACGTGAATCTCCGAATTACCGACATTTACAAACATGTCTTGGATCCGCAACGTGCAAGCCATATCTGTTTTCTTTCCTACAATAGATGTCTATCAAGACGACAGTAATGAGCGCCAAACAGTAATAGTATATGCATTTTGTGTTAATTATGTAACCTAGAGGTGTAATTAGCCAAATGCGGTGCGTGCTCGTGTTCCGGTGGTTCGTACTATTAGTGGTCACATGACGGCAGACATGGACTACCTCGGGAACGTACGACGGATCAATACAAAATGATTGTTTATAAGGATCTAAACAATATCGTCATAAGTTTACATGTCAAGAGAAAATAGGTAAATTAAAGTTAAAGTTAAAAAGACTACATGCAATGTATGTGTTATTCATATCAAATTGTAATCGTTTCTATTCAAAAAGTGCTATATGGATATTTATCTCCGGTAAGCTTGTCTTTAAGTGTGTTCATTCGGAGTAATACAAAATTTGAAAGAGAAAAGTCGTATACAGTAACACATGAAACATGAAACAAAGCATGAGGACAAAGTCTTTTTCAAGAAAAATCAGGAGCAGAGGCGTCATCAAAGCAATAGGAGTTTATAGCGACATCAACCTACAATGTACAATATTCCAAAGGAAAAACAAGCAGTGTGCTCGGCACATCGTACATCGGAAATATTCGCTAGCAATCTAGAATACTCATGGACATATTTCAACAATAAGTCACCGATCAAACAAGATGGCAGGTTGGCTACTTGTAAGACGCATACTCCACATTTTCATCAAACATTACCCTATATGATCACAAAGCTTCCAGTAAAGCATTATATATAATACACCAGGAAGATGCTGCATAAGTACTTAAGTCTCTTATTTGTATAGCAAAACCTATGCACAATTCAAAATCTAGCAAAACAGAATGTGTAAACATTAAAAGTAATCTTGACAGGCTCAAAACCTCAAGTCCACGCTAAATCCAACCTTTATAGAAAAAACCGTATGTAATACAGTAGTCTTTCTTATCACAATTTACCGTAAGTTGATATTATTTTTCCAAACTTTAAGAATTAAATCCTTCTATTCACAATCTTGAAAATACATGAAAATCTAACATGTACCTCTGAAATAGGAACTGAGAAATATGTAATAACAGATAGAAGTGAGGATCGCTGGAAACCAACAGGGTGATATTTCTTACTTTGCAATCACTTATTCTTACTATAAATTATTTCCTCGTGAAATAAAGAACAGAAAACTAATTAGAATGAAATGAAGCTTTTGGAATCACATGTAGACAAGTTCAAAGTTCTCATTAAAGGCTTTTTATTATTTTACGGGAACGTCAAAATCACCTAATAAAGAAACAGAAGACATACATTTCATGGTATGAATCTACGTAAGGCCAAACTGCCATATATGGATGGGCAGAACAAGGAGATATCACAGGCAAGTACACAAAATGACAATGAAGGGACTTATTTCAGGCAAGTACACAAAATGACAATGAAGGGAGTTATTTCAGGCAAGTACACAAAATGACAATGAAGGGACTTATTTAAGGCAAGTACACAAAATGACAATGAAGGGACTTATTTCAGGCAAGTACACAAAATGACAATGAAGGGACATATTTAAGGCAAGTACACAAAATGACAATGAAGGGACATATTTCAGGCAAGTACACAAATTGACAATGAAGGGACATATTTCAGGCAAGTACACAAATTGACAATGAAGGGACATATTTAAGACAAGTACACAAATTGACAATGAAGGGACATATTTCAGGCAAGTACACAAATTGACAATGAAGGGACATATTTCAGGCAAGTACACAAATTGACAATGAAAAGCATGAACCTAACAGGCAGGTATTGTAGTACCTAAATAAAATAAGAACATATATTGTAATGATACATAAATTATGCAATAATTTATAGGCAAATATCTCTTTCAGATAATATACATGTACTTAGTCACACCTGTTCAGTTCGAATAGACACCTGAATGCCCCGGTGACACATTTACGGATCGTCTCGCCGGATCCACTGCGGATGGAAAATCACGGAACCCCCGGAATAGTCTAGATCCGTGATCCGCTACGGATGTACCACGGTGATAAGGATTGCTACGGTTCGGTACGGTTTTGGTACGGAAGGACATGTGTCACGGCGTATGCACTGCGGATTAACAACGGTTCGCTACGATTTTAGCGCGGGTTAGCACGAATTAAAACGGTCTGGCATGGACAAGTATGAACTTGCACGAAGCGTTACCGACCTGCCACGGTAAGCAATCCGTATACAAAATCCCGCATTGCGCAACTTAATTTTAATTTTAACTCTGGTTAGTACAAGTACATTGTACATTGTACGCTGTTCACCGTACCTAACCGTACCGATCCTTGGCGTCTTGAGGCGGGAATGTTCTACGAATAAGTACGGATAACTACTGTTCAATACGGACTACAACGGATTAGTAAGGATGTACTACGGTTGTTTGATCCGTGGTTCAGTTTTGACCATGTTCAACAAATTGTCACGAATATACAAGTACTACTACGATTGACCAAGGATACAATACGGACAACTGCGGACCGCTATAGATTGCCACGAATGATGCCGGATCGTATCCGTGGCTAATTCGGCGTCCGATCCGTGAATGTGTGACCGGGGCATAAACAAAACATTTTAAGTAAATACAAGAGTAATCAATAATTCCGATAAAACATGTAGGCATAACGAGACAAATGTTTGCGCAATAGAACAGCCTAATTAAAACATAACAGATTATCTGGGTCACCTTGCTTACCAAAAGCGTACAGAAACTGAGGTTAACATGAAAAAAATATTTGTTACGATATAATTGGTAGAATAAATATAAATAACATATATTTATATATTATAGTGGAATATATAACTCGGGATTCGATAATTTTGAAACATAATCAACTTAGGCCACAAGTTACCTTCGTTATTTTGTGTTGATCATTTTCTTACCCTCGTTATATATGCCACCATAATACACACACATACGTGGATTAATCTTGAATATATAACAATGACTATAAGCATTGGTTTGACACGTAAGATATAAATCTGAACTTTACTTAGAGCATAGGTAGTTATCCAGAATTAGTAAAAAGATACTGTATATAAATGCATTAATAATTATATTTAATGTTTTAAAAAACAAACAACCTGTTTGCTCGTTCGCAACAGCTATCTGTAGTAAGGACAGTCATGTAAGATTCTACCATTGCTATACCCAAACCTATAATTAACTAATTAATTAAGCATATCATAGTTACAGTGCGTTTAATTAAATGTTAATATAAGTGATAAGCATATTATACATTGTAGTTACAGTGTGTTGAATTCGATGTTAATATAAGTGGTTAGCACATTTCAATCACGCGGTGGTATTTAGATTGAGAATGAAAGCAATAGTATGTCCTTCAACAGCAATAACGTAGTCAAGACTGAATTAAAACGTACAGCTGGTAGGCGTTATTATATTCTACCACAAAATCCAATTTACCCCCAAAATATAAAGCCATTTGTCCCCTTTTATTTATGTCCAATTTACTAAGAATTAGACTGCGTTGCATATGTATTCGAATCCAATAGCATGTGCAAGTGATCAATTTGGGAATGAGAGAGTGGTTTGGTTGCTTATAGGGCAACTTCTTGTTTGAACCCCCCTCACACACCCTATAAAACAGGAAAGACATAGAATAAACACATTCATTTTAATTGTACTAACTATTTGTACTGAGCTATAAATAACTATAGAAATATAATACAAAAGATAATAACGGAATTTATAAATTAATTCTAGAAAACAAACTTAATATCCTTATATATAATAACACTTTCTTTAATCCATGAATTAATTCCAGAATCTCCCCAACACATGATGGGTAGATACGGTTGGGCAAGAGTTGCTATTGGCAACCTAAATCAAACAGGAAGTTTCGCATTATTCCGGATGGTTGCCATTAACACCCCCTCCCTCCCCTTGATGTCGTCCCTATGCATCATGCAGCGTTATATAGCATTCATCGGGAAACACAAACACTAAGTGCAATATAGCGTTAAAAAATATGAACAATAGCTAATACATGTGTATATTATACTATTATGGACTTTTGTGCTGGTGAATATGATGTGATATGAACCTGAAAGAGTGATATTGACTGAGGCGAAGCCGAGGTCAATATCACTCTTTCAGGTCTATATCACATCATATTTAACAGCACAAAAGCCCATAACTGTTTTATTATATGCTTAAACAATAAAATAAAACAAAACAAAACTAAAGGTTCTGATTTTTGTAAGCGAGCCTCCATGTAAAATTTATTCGAGATTGAATACATTGTAGCTTTCGAAGGCATCGTCTAGATTATTGTTCTGAAGATAAGCATGGAAGACATGCATTGCGTGTTCAATGGCCTTTTTTACGTTAACAGCATCTTTATCCTCAATTTTCCTAACGGAGGAGAAACGTTCGCTAGCAGCCATCTTCTAATGTCGTCCGACAGATCGCGTTCAAGTCTAACTGCGCATACGCTACGACAGGTTCCGGGGAATTTCCATACAGGCTATATTTAGAAATCGATATTCACCGGATAACCAGTCTACATGAGTTTTTGAGGACTGGTCACGTGAATAGGATCCGACCAATGTGATTGCGAGAAATGTTCATGCATATAATAAATAACATTATGCAACAATAAACACAATCCTTAACTAAACCTTAACACACAGCACAACGGAGGAAAACACATACCGTAACTAAACCTTAACACACAGCACAACGTAGGAAAACTCAAACCGTAACTAAGATATAACATAGGGCACAATATAGGAAAACACATACTGTAACTAAACCATAACACACAGCACAACGTAGTAGGAAAACACATACCGTAACTAAACCATAACACACATCACAACGTAGGAAAACACATACCGTAACTAAACCACACCACACAGCACAACATAGGAGGAAAACACATACCGTAACTAAACCATACCACACAGCACAACGTAGGAGGAAAACACATACCGTAACTAAACCATAACACACAGCACAACGGAGGAGGAAAACACATACCGTAACTAAACCATAACACACAGCACAACGGAGGAGGAAAACACATACCGTAACTAAACCATAACACACATCACAACGTAGGAAAACACATACCGTAACAGAACCATAACACAGGGCACAACGTAGGAAAACACATACCGTAACTAAACCACACCACACAGCACAACGTAGTAAAACACATACCGTAACTAAACCATGACACACAGCACAACGTAGGAGGAAAACACATACCGTAACTAAACCATACCACACAGCACAACGTAGGAGAAAAACACATACCGTAACTAAACCATACCACACAGCACAACGTAGGAGGAAAACACATACCGTAACTAAACCATGACACACAGCACATCGTAGGAGGAAAACACATACCGTAACAGAACCATTACACACAGCACAACGTAGGAAAACACATACCGTAACTAAACCATGACACACAGCACATCGTAGGAGGAAAACACATACCGTAACAGAACCATTACACACAGCACAACGTAGGAAAACACAAACCGTAACTAAACTATGACACACAGCACAACGTAGGAAAACACATACCGTAACAGAACCATTACACAAAGCACAACGTAGGAAAACACATACCGTAACTAAACCACACCACACAGCACAACGTAGTAAAACACATACCGTAACTAAACCATTACACACAGCACAACGTAGGAAAACACAAACCGTAACTAAACCATGACACACAGCACAACGTAGGAAAACACATACTGTAACTAAACCATAACACACAGCACATCGTAGGAGGAAAACACATACTGTAACAGAACCATAACACACAGCACAACGTAGGAAAACTCAAACCGCAACTAAACCATGACACACAGCACAACGTAGGAAAACGCATACCGTAACTAAACCACACCACACAGCACAACGTAGTAAAACACATACCGTAACTAAACCATTACGCACAGCACAACGTAGGAGGAAAACACATACCGTAACTAAACCATACCACACAGTACAACGTAGGAGGAAAACACATGCCGTAACTAAACCATACCACACAGCACAACGTAGGAGGAAAACACATGCCGTAACTAAACCATACCACAGGGCACAACGTAGGAAAACACATACTGTAACTAAACCACACCACACAGCACAACGTAGGAGGAAAACACATACCGTAACTAAACCATACCACACAGCACAATGTAGGAAAACACATACTGTAACTAAACCATTACACACAGCACATCGTAGGAGGAAAACACAAAACGTAACAGAACCATAACACACAGCACAACGTAGGAAAACACATACCGTAACTAAACCATACCACACAGCACAACGTAGGAAAACACATACAGTAACTAAACCGCACCACACAGCACAACGTAGTAAAACACATACCGTAACTAAACCATACCACACAACACAACGTAGGAGGAAAACTCAAACCGTAACTAAACAACCCCACACAGCACAACGTAGGAGGAAAACACATACTGTAACTAAACCATACCACACAGCAGAACGTAGAAGGAAAACACATACCGTAACTAAACCACACCACACAGCACAACGTAGGAAAACACATACCGTAACTAAATCATACCACACAGCACAACGTAGGAAAACACATACAGTAACTAAACCGCACCACACAGCACAACGTAGTAAAACACATACCGTAACTTAATCATCCCACACAGCACAACGTAGTAAAACACATACCGTAACTTAATCATACCACACAGCACAACGTAGTAAAACACATACCGTAACTTAATCATCCCACACAGCACAACGTAGTAAAACACATACCGTAACTTAATCATCCCACACAGCACAACGTAGTAAAACACATACCGTAACTAAATCATACCACACAGCACAACGTAGTAAAACACATACCGTAACTTAATCATACCACACAGCATAACGTAGTAAAACACATACCGTAACTAAATCATACCACACAGCACAACGTAGGAAAACAACTAAACCATACCACACAGCACAACGTAGGAGGAGAACACATACCGTAACTAAACCATACCACACAGCACAACGCAGGAAAACACATACTGTAACTAAACCACACCACACAGCACAACGTAGTAAAACACATACCGTAACTAAACCATACCACACATCACAATGTAGGAAAACACATACTGTAACTAAACCATTACACACAGCACATCATAGGAGGAAAACACAAAACGTAACAGAACCATAACACACAGCACAACGTAGGAGAAAAACTCAAACCGTAACTAAAACATACCACACAGCACAACGTAGTAAAACACATACCGTAACTAAATCATACCACACAGCACAACGTAGGAAAACACACACCGTAACGAAACCATACCACACAGCACAACGTAGGAAAACACATACAGTAACTAAACCGCACCACACAGCACAACGTAGTAAAACACATACCGTAACTAAATCATACCACACAGCACAACGTAGTAAAACACATACCGTAACTAAACCATACCACACAACACAACGTAGGAGGAAAACACATACCGTAACTAAACCATGACACACAGCACAACGTAGGAAAACACATACTGTAACTAAACCATACCTCACAGCGCAACGTAGGAGGAAAACACATACCGTAACTAAACCATTCCACACAGCACAACGTAGGAGGAAAACACATACTGTAACTAAACCAATAACACACATCACAACGTAGGAAAACACATACAGTAACTAAACCACACCACACAGCACAACGTAGGAAAACACATACTGTAACTAAACCATACCTCACAGCGCAACGTAGGAGGAAAACACATACCGTAACTAAACCATTCCACACAGCACAACGTAGGAGGAAAACACATACCGTACCTAAACCATACCACACAACACAACGTAGGAGGAAAACACATACCGTAACTAAACCATAACACACAGCACAACGTAGGAAAACACATACAGTAACTAAACCACACCACACAGCACAACGTAGTAAAACACATACCGTAACTAAATCATACCACACAGCACAACGTAGGAAAACACATACCGTAACTAAATCATAACACACAGCACAACGTAGGAAAACACATACCGTAACTAAATCATACCACACAGCACAACGTAGGAAAACGCATACCGTAACTAAACCATAACACACATCACAACGTAGGAAAACTCAAAACCAAAATCAAAATAATAGTCAACGCATGTCAAAACTCTAATCAGAAATGCACAGCGTTATAAAACATAAAGTTGGACTTGCATATTAAATAAAACAATAACTTTCGCGAAATATTGATACTTACTCAATGGTGGCAGTCTCCAGTTAAATTGAACGTGTAATGAAAGGAATAGTTAATTAATTATAAATACCGGGTCATACATGACAGCTGTAATATTTTACATATATCAAGAATAAAGCCTTACATTTGCTGACACGTTGAATATGAATGAGATCTCTATAACTATAGTTGTCAAGGGAGTACGCAATTTTGTTATTGCACAGGATAAAACGAACATCAAATAGCACAACATCATCATGAACAATGGCACTTCCAACACGGGAACGGTTTTAACACAGATAGGTTAGTGCAATAAAATCAGATTAAATTCAGTAAGAGTGTGTCGATAGAGCATTAATGTCTCTGAGCTGTTAGCTGATAGAAGCCGATCCAAGAGTCCCTCCTGTCGGATGAATCTAGTGCGGTCCTAATATAGCACGGAACACAATTTATGTTGCTTTATGTAGGACGCCGCCGGTACTAGTGTTTCCAGTAGCCTTCAACTATACAACACCATGTTTGTTATTTACAAATATTTGTCAATGTAGGAGGTCTTCCTTACATCTAGTTAAGACGTTGCATTCATGTTACTTACAGCAACAAAAAACATATACAACATATAAGAAGAGAGACAACTCGAAAAAGTACGTAGCATCAGAAATGTATGACATCACAACGTCGTCTGTCACCCTTGCTAGTGTCGTCAATGTATACACATAGTATTTATAACCCATGTAAGAGTCATAAATCAATAGTAACACATGTATTTGTCAACCATGTGAGTGTTGTGTATTAAAATAAATATTTTGTTTATTATTTCAGTCTTCATTTAATACTAAAATTTTTACTGATGCTATCATCGTTATTTGATAGTAATATTTGTCACACATTTTGGTGTCGTTATTTGATAATAATATTTGTCACATATTTTGGTGTCGTTATTTGATAATAATATTTGTCACACATTTTGGTGTCGTTATTTGATAATAATATTTGTCACACATTTTGGTGTCGTTATTTGATAATAATATTTGTCATCCTTATTAGCGTCGATCTTTGACAATGACATGTGTCACCCATGTTTTATAAGCTATATTGGTCATGAAACTCACTCGTCAATTTATAGCAGTATTTGTTTGACCCTGGTTTATGTTCTGTAGATCAGTCATTATCACACTAACACACGGCGCCCACGCCAGACAAAAGGAACTCAATAGAAGGATACAACAAGACAGCGTTAGTAGATCGTACACAGATATTAAATATAAATCAAAACTCTCCTAAATATATTATTACTTCATTATTCAAATGGAAAGCGATGGTATATGGAAGGTTTCAAATCATTAGGTAATGAAATAATGTCATTTTTGTTTTGGATAGTTAAAGGTTTAAGTTCACAAATTACTCTGTGGCACAACGAATCTTTATGTTGCGTTTTTAACAAGAACGCAGAACGGCCAAATTGTGTCACATGACGTGATAACACAAAGGAGGCATATAACAAAGATCGGCTAATGTCATTTGTGACATCGGCCTGGTGTTTTCTTTTTTGAACGTTGCAATGGAGCATTCCTTGCCTCAAAATTGTTGTTGACATAAAGAAAATGAAACAAATGAACTGCATGTTATTATTTTGATGATATTCATCAGGAAACAAAGACTATCCCATAAAGCCTGTTTTCAACAAAAAATCTTATTGTTTTTATTAGAATCAGAAATTAACAAAGAGGTAAGTATTGATCACATTTTGGACTTACTGAGCACCACCACTGACCAATTCGTATAATATCCTTCGTGTTAAATAATGTTGTATACAAATGCATATTCTCTAATATATACCATAGGTTACTCTAATCGATTCCTTAGTAAAGCACACAAGGGTTTTACCTACAGTTGAGTTGCATATATTGCCTAAGTTAATTGTTTTGCACCATCTTTTCCAAAAAGATAATTGCAGTCTGCTGCCAAACCATATGATGTTTACCTACCGTATGCCATGAACGGTCACCACACTTCCAATTTAGTTACACTCCCCTACTTAATAACAATATATGTTGACTTCACTAACAAACTCATTACTTGTACCTTCAGCATGGCATTTATGGTCACCAAACATCCAAGATCAAAGACATTTGACGAAAATCATGGTATTACCATTATCAATCACTATGAATGTAGTTACAGTACGACAACAATGGAATACCTGCAGTATGATAATGGCCAACCACTACCCAACTCTTTCATTAACATGACCTTTAAATTACACGGTAGTAGCATGTATCAAACTTCGCTACTAACATGTTGGATTTGGTCCGGAGACTTGCTGGAAATACGCAATTTGAACCAGTCATGAATCCATGCAGGGTTTTCATCGCAGAGGATCAAAACATTAAATATTAACCCTGCCATGTATCGAAGGTGTCATATGTGTTCCATGAAACGCTCTTCCTTCCGTAGCTTATGGTTTCATTTCCGAAGTTCTCTCTCTGGTATAGGTACATTGTATTTGTAATGTTTAATCTCCAATCTACACTCAAGTTATCGAGAAGGTTGTGAGCAAAACATATCAGAGTTAATCCCCTTACACTGTTTGAGCGGAAAACGGTTCCTACTGCCTCGCCGTTATTTACTAATGGTAAGGTATAATTGATATTAACTTGTTTTCGAACAAGTTAGCGTTGAAAATGATAATCAATGTGTGTTACATGTACCTTTCTCGACCCTTAATTATAAGAGATAATCAACCAACCCCTATTTTGTCATGTGTATCTACATATGCATATTTCTGTTCGCATGTTGTACGTTTATATGAAATACTGTACAATGTACATAAGCTATTTGTTTAGTTAGAAACAAAAACAAACAAACAAAAAAAGAAATAAAAAGAAGTTCTTGCTTTTAAATATTTCAACTCTGTTGATAGTCCAATGGAGATCAACCAAAATTTTTCTTTTAAGTATTGATTATTCAAGAACAAATCATCATCAATCAATTATCTGTATGTTAATTAAAAGGTAGGGAAACAGATAATTTCCCGTCCTTAAAAGCTCGTTTCCATAAATATTTCTTAGCCATACTTCTTGATGATTTTTTGTAAAAGGACAAAAAATTATCAATCCATTATCTGCACGTAAAATTGAAAGGTATGGAAATAGTTAATTTCCCTTCTTTAATAGCTCGTTTCCAGAATTGTATCCAGACACACCTTTTGTTTCTTTCTTCTTATGAATAGAGAACAGGTTGATAGAAGTATTGTACGGGTGATCCAAATGGAGATATTAAGACCACTGAATAATTTCCTCACCAAACATTCATAAAACATGTTGTTGACCAAACTATTTATTACTTGGACGTTTTCCGGTTACGTGACTGTACGATATCAAACAGCATTATTGTTTCAGGATATTTTTAGAGAAACAAATCAACGCCAAATACTTTTGAAATATCATTTAATTCTAGCACGAGACATTTCCAAAGAACTTTTCCGATAAAGATTAATATTCAGGAATCTTCAGAGTTTCTTCAGAATTATTTGAGGTGCATGTTTATCATACGTCTTCAATGTACCTAGAAATGCACAAATGTACAAACGGAAGAAGATGTCCCTGACTTTGAGAAATGAACAATAATAAAAAGGTTTCTAGTATTTTGAAGCATTTCATACATGTACATGAACACATGTACTAATTTCCATAGTCTGAAATATTCAATATGATAAGTTTATAATTCATAATTTGATGTACTACCAAATTTATTTCAATTCAGATGAATCATGCAAATGCACATCTAACATACCGGTTAAACAGAACCATAATACTGGTTAAATAGTATCATTATCTATATCTAACAAGCTGGTTAAATAATTTCATAATTTATATCTAACATACTGGTTGAATAGTATCATAATTTATATCTAACAAACTGGTTAAATGGTATCATAATTTAAATCTTACAAACTGGTTAAATAGTATCATATTTAATATCTAGCAAACTGGTTAAATAGTATAATAATTTATATATAACAAACTGGTTAAATAGTATCATAATTTATATCTAACAAACTAGTTAAATAACACTATAAAACATTGTATGTCCTTAACTTCCATTTTTTATCACATATTAAAATAATATATGTTACGGTATGATCTATAACTTTCCACAATAGTAACCCGATGCCATGAGGTGTAACATGCGGGACATTACACATACTCGTAAGATACAATGTGCATATTTAGAATACTCTGTATTTAGTTACATGTACCTTAAATAATGTGACGCAGGCTTGTAATGAATGGGCATTAATCGTTATAAATCACGTCATTTGACATACGTTCTAAACATTCATTTCCTTTGATTCAATACACATTGTTATTACCAATGTTTGCACCTATCTACAGTGTGTTTTGTAGATAGGAGCCTATTTTCATTTCATGTCAATAAATTTTATTGTCAAAGGACAAATGGATTTGGCAGCAGCCCTTACCAAACATAATAACAGACAGTGGTACAAGCATAGACATAGACATTAGAACACATACAAACATAGGAGCCTATTATTATATATAATTAATAAAAACCTTTGTATACTTTCACAATATAGTTCAGTGTTCTTTCTAAAGTGAAAAAACAACCTTTCTATTTCTGGAAAGAAACCAAACTTCACCTCGATATAAAACAGACGGATAAACTTTAACTTTAATTAACACAGCAACAGTGAGATAATTGAGCGCATTCAGGTGAACACTAGACTAAAGTAAAGACATAGCACCAGATTGGTATTTTTTAACTGAGTTCTGTATGCAATTCAACAATATGTTTCCTTTCTACAACAACTTGCAGTTGTAAAGTTAGACATTATGTCTCTAATGTCAAATCCATTTATCTGAAAACAATACACTTTTAACTTTGGTATATCACTTTTTACTTTAGTTTTCACATAAACTAACGATTAATTGGAGATTTTATACATTTGTGCTTACAATGTACAAGACATTCATTATCCGCTTGAGTAGGGATGTAAACTTTTAATAATAATCACAGCACCTGTTCCACATGTTTCCATTCAATTCAATAATTCATTTATATAAAGGACATTTGTGCATACAAATATATCGTCTCTTTTTTTCCTAATTCTTTGTGATGCCAGTTGCTATATAAGATATTACATTCTAGTTGTTTAAACCTTTTTTTTTTTTTTAAATACAAAGCATATTCCGCTCTTAGTCCGGTTTTATGACGAGACATGCATGCCTCACAGTATCAAACGCCTTATTGCTGTATAAAAAGCAGCATAAACATTTGAGCTATTTTCTGCATTATAACTAACACGTGCTTGTAAGTTAAAAGATGTACAATGACTACATCGCTTGCTTTGATATGCAGACTGTTGTTTGTTTAGAAACATATCTGAACAAAAGATTTAGCTGATTCTACCTGAGATAGTCATTTCAAATAATTTAAACATGATAGTTATAGGGTGATTTCTTTATAACTTTTGGGGTTATCTTTTACTTTCCCCAGGGACTATTGTACAACGTACATGTACATAACAATAATCCCCTTTTTCATTGTATTATAATATATTCGTTTTTTATTACCATATTGAATAATCCTGCCATATGTTAAAACAGCTTAGTCTTGTTCACACACTAAGCCACAGTGTTCCGAATCTCGGTGTGAGTTGAGTTTCTAACATCTGCTGATGTAATTAAGAAATCATATTCTTCTAACTTTATATTGGATTCTTTATGTTCTATATACAATTTAACAGCGTTTCCGAAATCTGTATTAAACCATCCATTCGATTATCTTGGAATATCGTTTCACAATGGGATGTCAATGCCTCTGCGATCACAGCGGGTTCTCGTAACATTTTCCCGTTATACATTAATTCAGTTATAGTGTCTGGCAAAAGGGTAGCACAGCAGTTGAAAATTTGCTGTAGATAATATGGCTTTAATTTGTAAACACACGTTTATATTAAACCGTTGTTTGTATTTGTAAATACACTTTAATATTAAACAGATGTTTGTAATTGTAAATAGACTTTCTTATATTTTATAGTTGTTTGTATTTGTAAATACACTTTTTACATTTAATCGCTGGTTGTATTTGTAAATAAATTTCTTACATAAAACCACTGTTTTTACTTATAAATTCACTCGTACATTTAACAGTTGTTTGCATTTTTAAATACTTTTTTACATTAAATCATTTATTATTGCATTTGTAAAGACACCTGAATAATAAATTGTTGTCTGTGCTATATTGGGATTTACAATCAGAGAGGTAAATCTACATCAGAGTGATTATTTGACACCAAGATGTATTATTTTTTTTAATACTCAACTACATACAGTATTTGTCATGGTAGTAGATTACAGTTTTAAGCGAGTAAAAACTTGTTTTAAAATATAGATTGCTGTACCTAGACGTTCGATTTTAAAGGACTATAATCATGATATGATCCGGTACAGATTCCTTTGAGGGATCTAAGCTGCTAAAGAATGTGTAACCTTTCAGGGTTATTCTGTTGCACCTGTTCCTATTTCATCCATTTTCTAGCATTGCTCTCGACTAATATACATTATGTATAAGGTGATTAGATGATATTTAGGCAAATAAACAATGAAGCTTGCAGTTATCAACAACACTGAGGTGATTACCTAGGTAATTAATGGACACGAGAGATAGGTGTTACAAACTTTGGACGAAGATTAAGAGCAACGAATTAGAGTGCAAGTTTCTTAGGTCACTCGACAAGGCTTGCTACAACGTTTGTTAATAGTTAAACTGTTACATGCGATGTTTTTAATAGGTGAATACAAGCTCGTGGTTTGAGGTGGCGGTGGAAGTCGTATTCTCAAATAGGTCTCGTGATGGGCAAGTGTTTTAAATAATTCTAACGTACAATGTGCTTTTAATCGGTATTATGTGTCTGTTCTCGGCATGGGGTAACTGATCGCGTGTTAGACTGGTACAGAGACCCGTATAAAATTGTGTTGAGTTTGATCATTACTGGCGAAATGTTTTTTCAATTTCATTATTTATGTTTCAGATGAAAATATTCAATAATTATTATAAGAAGTCAATTTATCATAAAGATGCAATCACAAAAAGGTGGGATCAGCATTTGACCCCCACTTTGATTTCTTTGATTCTTTTTGCATATGTAGATATATAAATATGACCACTTTGCAAAACACCAGGTTAAGTGACGGGGATATTCTAACAAAATGACAGGTACATGTCACAAGCGAATGCTATTTTGAAAATTAGTTATGATAGTGTACAGTGTATAACATTACTTTTATTTGGATACTAAATATGTCATACCAGTAAAGTACCTTTTTGGCATGCCAAACATGAAAAATGCTCAGTTTTACATAATCATGAATTTAATTTTTATGTTTATTATGGTAAATACCGTTACATTTTCTGTTTTTGTATCTCACCAAAACACTTAAATATAGTATGCATGTTTTAAAGTTATGTGCAGCAGTAATAACGCATGAATATGTATCCTGCCAAAGTAATATTTCTTCTGGCGAACGACTTAAGGTTGAGATTGTGTTATAGACAACGCTATGCAAACAACATAAAAACAATAAAATAATCGGAATAGTAAAACTATTACTATTATACACTTTATTATATCCTTCGCAACGACGTTAGGGGGTATCCTGGAATCAGCTTGTCCGTCCGTCTGTCCGTCCGTAGAAAAAAGTTTTGTCCTGATATTCCTTCTAAAGTAATGAACCAATTTTAACGAAAGTTTACAGATATGATAACTACCACCTGAAGTTGTGCATCCATGTATTATTATGTTTTCATTCTGACCCTTCTATTATAAAGTTATGGCACTTTGTTGAAAAATCCTTGTCCAGACAACTCCTCCAAAATGATGGGACCAATTTAAATGGAAGTTTAAAGATATGGTAACTGCCCCGAGCTCTTGTGCATCCAAGTAGTATGTTCTCACTCCGTTCCTTTAAAAATAAGTAACGACCCTTTGTTAGAACAACCGTTTGTCAGCTTCATAGCTACTCGTCCGATTTCGATGAAAGTTTACAGATACGGTAATTACCCCTTGGTGTCGTGCATCAGGGTAGTTTTATTTATTTCGACCCCTTTTAAGAAGTTATGGTCCTTTGTTAAAATCTTTGTCTTCACAACTCGTCCTTACTACTAGGACGATTCCAGCAAAACTGGTCCATCGGGTCTAATAAAATGTAGTAAGCAAGTATGTTTTGGCATGGGGAGGGAGTGCAGGAATTATGTCAGTAACCTATATACCTAAATAATTACTGGTGGGAGACTATGGATTCCTTTGCAATGTTGTTGCCTTAGTTAGTCTTTAGCTAACAGTTCTGGTTTATATAGGAGCGGGGGCTATAAGTTAGCCTTTGGCTTACAGTTCTAGTTATTATTTTATTTTGCCTATTGCCCATTCATTTAACAGAAAATGAATGTTACATGATTGTATATCGTTAACTCTTAAGCAAGAAAATATATCTGTCTGACACACCAACTAAAAAATCCTTTGAGCACATTTGATTTTTGTGACCTTGAACGAAGGTCAAGCTCGTCAACATTTACTAAACTTAAATTCATTCACATGAACATTCTACTTGTCAAATATCAAGACCCAAGAACCTTTGGCGATACAGAAACAGAAGTTAAAGGAAAAGTGGAAATAAAGCTATGTTTTACTTTTTTTAACCAAACGTGTTATATGACAAGTTTACCGGCTGTCAATTTTTTTGAAAATCCTGATGTTTAATGATATTATTGGTAGCCAACTTTGGAAAGTATGAAAAATTAACGTGTCAAAAATGAAATTTCACCAATTTTTCTGCTTAAATCTTCAATGAAAAGAATATTTTTTTCTTGAAATAGTGTAATATTCGGTATAAAAATAACAGTTATAATATATGTTGCACAAGACGATGATATAATTTTACAGTCATTGTGTCATTTAAATGCCCTTGGAGGAATTGTATTACCGCACCTTCAACACTCACATGGGTGTAAGTCAATGAGGTACCATTTATCATAAAATGAATTCTGAAACTAACTCTTTCTGATTAATGCTTCCTAAAGCCCTTCCTTTTTGGATTTATCTTATTTTTGAATTCCAAGCGGGGCCGCAGCTAATGTTGAAGCTCCATAGGCGTTGACTCTACCTGTCTTACGGTTATCGTACCTTTGTGTGTGGTATTTGGTGAAGGACATTTAATGTAAACACATTTTTTTACACGTTTGCGGACTCTCCCTATTCACCGTCGAACCACAACTTATATAAATAGTTTAAACATTACATCATATTCTCATACAGATATATTTATGGAATGCTTTTCTGAATATCTATGATTGAGTTCTCCCCATTTTAAGTGTTGCTTATTTAATCCATTTTTGTCAAATTAAAAAGGGCTATAGCTGTGTTTTGTAACCAGGTGGAACAATTAAGCAGGCATATACAAAACATTCATTACCATATACAAAACATCCATTACCATATACAAAACATCCATTTCCATATACAAAACGTCCATTGCCATATACAAAACATCCATTACCATATACAAAACACCCATTACCATATATAAAACATCCATTACCATATACAAAACATCCATTACTATATACAAAATACCCATTACCATATACAAAACACCCATTACCATATACAAACCATCCATTACCATATACAAAACACCCATTACATGTACCATATACAAAAAATCCATAACTATATACAAAACATCCATTACCATATACAAAACACCCATTACCATATACAAAACATCCATTAGCATATACAAAACACCCATTACCGTATACAAAACATCCATTACCATATACAAAACAACCATTACCAAATGCAAAAACATCAATTACCATCTACAAAACATCCATTACCATATATAAAACATCCATTACCATATACAAAACATCCATTACATGTACCATATACAAAAAATCCATTACTATATACAAAATACCCATTACCATATACAAAACACCCATTACCATATACAAAACATCCATTACCATATACAAAACACCCATTACATGTACCATATACAAAAAATCCATAACTATATACAAAACATCCATTACCATATACAAAACACCCATTACCATATATAAAACATCCATTAGCATTTACAAAACACCCATTACCGTATACAAACCATCCATTACCATATACAAAACAACCATTACCAAATACAAAAACATCAATTACCTTCTACAAAACATTCATTATCAAATACAAAACATCCATTACCATATACAAAACAACCATTACCAAATACAAAAACATCAATTACCATCTACAAAACATCCATTACCAAATACAAAACATCCATTACCATATACAAAACATCCATTACATGAACCATATACAAAACATCCATTACATGAACCATATACAAAACACCCATTACCATATACAAAACATCCATTACATGAACCATATACAAAACACCCATTACCAAATACAAAAACATCCATTACGATATACAAAACATCCATTACATGAACCATATACAAAACATCCATTACATGAACCATATACAAAACACCCATTACCAAATACAAAACATCCATTACCATATACAAAACATCCATTACATGAACCATATACAAAACACCCATTACCAAATACAAAAACATCCATTACGATATATGAAACATCCATTACCAAATTTAGAGAATAAACTATTGTTGCACATTTCCGATAAATGTGACACAGCAAGTATGTATTAATCTGATGTCACAAATAACGATACTTTATTGTGCGGACGTTATTGTTTTGTTTCTCTCTGCAACACAGGGTTTGGCAATTGAATAAATCGATCATAAAAGGCAAAACATTCATTCTTGAATTTGAAGAGGAGCAAGAGTAAATGAACATACGTATTCGCCTGAACAAAGGCCGAGTGCTACATGACATTTGGTGTGTATTTCCCTGATCCAATACACGCTGCCTGTAAGCATGAGTTGTGCCTTCAAATGTTCTTTGTTTATATATGTAGTACAAACATTTTTTGTACCGAAATGCATATCCATCAGTCAACTCTACAGCCATGTAGTAAATAGATAATAAAAAGTTAAGTAAAATACAAGTCGACAATTATGTATACGTCCGTAACAAGGAGACAATGAGAAAATTAGTCTCCATGATCGGGTTTTAATGTATAGCTAGGAGTCAATAATGAAATTCGACTCCATAATCGGGTATTATTGTATGGCCAGGAGTTAATGGTGAAAGTCAACTTCATAATCGGGTATAGTTGCATGCTAGTAGTCAATGATAAAAGTCGACTCCATAATCGGGTATCAATAAATACATGTAGCCAAAAAGAGTCATTGATTAAAGTCGACGTCATGACCGGGTATCAATACATAGCCACGAGTCTATGATTTAAGTCGACTCCATGACCAGGTATCAATACATAGCCAAGAGTCTATGATAGAAGTCGACTCCATGACCGGGTATCAATACATAGCCAAAAGTCTATGATAGAAGTCGACTCCATGACCGGGTATTAATACATAGCCAAGAGTCTATGATAGAAGTCGACTCCATGACCGGGTATCAATACATAGCCAAGAGACTGTGATAGAAGTCGACTCCATGACCGGGTATTTACACATAGCCAACAGTCGATGATAAAACTCGACTCAATAATCGGGTAGTAATTACACATCGCCAAGAGCCAATAAAAAAACTCGACTCCGCAGCTATGAAGTAATACATGGCCAGTGTTGTTATAATACTTAATATAAAACGTCCCTAACAATAGCAATGGATGCCTCTGAAGATGAAAGATATGAAGTTATTCAAAAAAAACAGTATAACATAATCATATATGATTTGACCTTTATGCTATACGTATTTGTATTCGAGCAATTTAATCAAATGTCTATAGTACAATACCGTATTGGTTTGTTTTCAAACAGCAGTAGTCGGGAAGGGATTCGTCATTATAACAATTCCATTGTATATTCCGGCGTAAGGTGCCACTTCATTACAAAGGAAGGAAATTGAATTCGGTAAATGTCATTCCCATGTTATGTATCGGGCACTTTTACGCAATAAAGAGCGCAATAGCTTTGGCGAGGTCGCGACTGATGCCATCGGGGATACAACACAATAGGAATCGGTCGGCGAACTGGATTTAAAAACCAATATCATTTGACAAATAACCAAGACAATCCGTTTGAAAAAGTACATGACTTAAGTTCACATTTTCGTTTTGGTGCAAACACCTCGAGTGCGCTGGTACAATTATGAGGAAAATCTTTCTCCCACTGTACCTTGTATTAGACGGCTGATAGAAGTTTTCATTGAAAATTAGACGGACGGCTTGTCAGGTCTGGTCAAGGAGGCCGGCACAAGGCTTCATCGCAAGTATGCTGTGTCTGAGAGGCTGCTAGGTAATTGACTGGCCGGTAAGACGGGACAACTTGATTGGAGATATAAGCACATCTCTTGAGAGGTTCATGTGTCTTGTATAAACCGGAAGTATCGCTCGACACCAGCTGATGCAGTGTAATTACGTATTCGTGACGGTCTGTCGTAACAGCCCTATGCTCATTATAAATCTTCTTATTTTAAAAGATAATTTAATGGTCATTGCCTGTGCCGATAAAGGTATATGTGCGTCATTACACTATATTTATATTATTCTTTTGAACGAGTATCAAATGCACTCAATCTCCAATTTGACATGCATAGTTTGTGTTTTGTTCAATATCTAAGGAATACAGTCGATTTATCAATATTGTTTCAGAACGATCTGGAGGCGAATATGATTATTTGTTTTTAACCTGGGCCATTAAATTCGTATAGACACTATGTGATTCGTAGCCTGTTACAAGACAAGATACTCGAAGAGTTCTTTCTAATGTTGGAAGTATAAAATGATGTTAACAATCCGGAACAATTCTGTTTTAAAGCTTCGAATGAGTAGAATGTGCAAGTTCCAATTGATATTGCGTCATGGTGATTTGTTCGGAAGGCAGTCATTCAATTAGTTATGGTAAGTCCACTTTGATGTACAATATCCTGATCGACAACCGAAGCGATCAATTCCCCGAACTCATATCATATCTAGATTTATAGACAGCTTCAATGACACAACATTAATCTTATTTCGATTTAATTGACTTATGCATAAGGATATTTATTTTAAATATTTAGACTGAAAATAATGGAGATTGATATCTAAAAGGCTGTGTTTTGAATCTCTTAGAATCTTGATTTTATCCTGTTCATATATTATGTCAATACCTTCCATATATTATATATATACTACGCTCATTTTGCTCAGGATAACTTTTATTTTTGGGCATATGTGAAAATAAATATTTTATTCATTTTTTACTGAGTTTATTTTTGAAAAATCGATTGTTATTTGAATTCAACAGCATGCAAAAATTCAAAAAATCGTACTTATAGTCGGAAAATGAGCCACAAGAAAAGGGCTTCCCATAAAATTGGTACCAACGAGGTATTCACTAAAAAACTTAATTTGAACAAAACTCATCCTGCTTTAGTATCGAGCTCATGAGCATCGATTGCAGCTAAACAGCGACTGCGAATGCCCCGAATGAGATCGCGTATCCGGTTTTGTGGGATAGCGTTCCACTTAGCTACCGAAGCTGTTCCCAGCTCCTGGAGCGTTCTTGACTGAACATTTCTGGCAGAGAGAGAGCTGTCTGCAGCATATCCCACACATGTTCGATGGGATTTAGATCCGGCGGACTGGCCAATCCATTCGTTGAATAGTCTCTTGCTGTAGATACTGCTCAGTCACCCTTGCTCTATGTTGCCTAGCATTATCGTCCATAAGAATGAAGTCAGGGCCGATAGCGCCAGCGTAGGGTCTGACATAGACATCAAGGATTTCATCGCAGTAAATCTGGGCCTTTACGCTACCATTAAGGAAGACATGGAGATCAGTTTTCCCACGAAGGCGTATGCCTCCCCGCACCATCACTGAACCTCCGCCATATCGGTCATGTTCCACAACGTTACCTGCCTGGAACCTCTCACCAGGTTGCCTCCATACTTTAAAGCGCCTGTCGGTAAAGTCGAGACAGAATCTGGACTCGTCAGTAAGAACTGGTTCCCATTCCTGAGGAGTCCAAGAACAGTGAGCCTGGGCTAAATCTAATCGGTCCCTAACATGGCGTGCAGTTAAGGAAACTCGTATTGATGGTCTACGTGACCTTAAACCAGCATCATGAAGACGGTTCCTAACTGTATGAGTGGCTACCCGGGTACCAGAAGCATTTAGGACGTCATTCCGTAAAGCTGCGGCAGTATGGAACCTGTGACGCCGTGCCTGTATGAGCAAATATCGGTCTTGGCGCTGCGTTGTAGCTCTAGAACGACCTCCAACATGACGTCTGGAAGGGTTTCCATTAGTTTGGAAACGATTCCACTTTCTTGCCACCACATTTTGAGACTCCCCAAAGTCTGCTACAACCTGGCGTTGAGACATGCTAGTTTGCAGCATTCCGATGCCCCTATTCATTTCACCGTCAGTTTACCGTTGTCTGGTTCGTCTTTGTGACATATTAAGACAAAAACACGCAAAGGATATTCATCAAATTGATTTCCTTAGCAATTTGTACAACGCCTTACTTAGACTAGCTTAGCTCTTGAAAGGGGTGTACACGTGGAAAAACGTGCACGCGCTTTTATGGTTGACTGAACACACCCACACAGGACGATTCGGAAGGCTAACATATTCGCCCAAAACAGTAAGGAAGGAAAATATGATATCCTTTCTAAAAAAAATATTTAAATATAGGTGATAATATAAAACTCGCATTAAAATTTCGACCGAAAGTTATTTGAGGTGGAGGAAGAGGGGGTCTGTCTAGGGTGGGGTGAATCGTTTTTTTTTGTCCTAAATGTTGTGAGCTGAAAAATTGGAAAGGTAATCGTTTTCTTTTTTCAAAGATGTGATGAAATGAAACATATTTTCTTTAATTTAGAAACAATTAAATGTGATTACGGTAAGTTTACATGAAAGCGGTTTTGCATACAAACTTTGGCAGGAACACACAAACATTATTGTATTGAAAACAAAATAGTGAACGATCTCATTTAGGTTCATAGAAAACTGAATTATAATCCCTGCTCAGATTACTGAAATTAGAAATGCAGTTAAAATGTAATCATACTGTCGTTTCTATCCAATTATTAGTTGATATTCACAGAGTGCTGCTATAACGAGAATTATCCTAGAAGCATCGAGTAATATGAAGCCGTTTCCAATGTTAGATGCAATAGAAGGGGCGTTCCGGGCTTCGCCGTGTGGATTATACCAGTGTGCTCTAACTAACCAGGGAGGTGAAGTCCAGTCCATGAAACCTTACAATACAATAGCGCTACCCGGTAGATGCCTATGTTTCGATATTTTAACAACCGCTTTAAAAAGTAGCTACAGCATTACTTCACTACGTACATCACAGAGCACATCCAGGGAATATTGCGGAGCTACTTTAGCGGGATCCAACTGAGTATTTTTGTATGATATGCTTTGACATCTTGCGAAAATCTTAAGAACGGAATTGTGAGAGAAGGCGTCAATTGTTTCCTCTATTAATCATATCATTATTCTCATTATCAAGAAGACGTAAGCGGGTAGAGTGTACTTTTACCGACTATCGAACCAAGGATTTACGGATGGCATGACCGCGTCTTCCAGCACATATGGCGGCGCACTATAGTCTTTGACTGCATTGAAAGTGGTTGTCTACTGGTCGTGGGTGACGTTTAATGCAAGGAAACCAGTGTGCATGATTACGAAGAATGGACAACTACTCCACCAGTTCAAGCTGAGTTTTCAAATTGCTGAAAATTCCATCAAGTTCAGAAAATTCATTCAGGTGTGTAAGGAAGGTTTTTGATGGTTCGCTGAAAGATAGCAGCAACCTCGGTAATATTCAGAAGCAGACGGTATATTGGATTAGAACATCGACAAATCGGGCTTGTCAGTGAAAAACAAGCTATACCAACACTTACTGTTGTGAGACTTTTTATGTTTAATGGAGTTCTTCTGACAACAGTGAAAGGACAAAAACGATCCATCAGCAGTTTCCTGCCCTGTAGGCTTAGAATTTCTTAACATGTCTTCAACTTCGGACTTCATGAGCGTACATCGGTACTGAAACCCCTTCTATTATAAGTAGAAGATACATGTACGTTTAAAGACATATTAGGATAAGAAATGCAAGGGGTCATGAGTTCGAGAACGTAGAAATCCAGATTTAAACTGTTATGAAATGGTCAGCAAGCGAGACTGTTGAACAGATCGCGGGGGATCGTTGCAAGAACCTTTTCAGAACTGAAAGGAACATTAATCAGATATTGAAAAGAACAGATGACAAGCAGAAAACAATATATAGTACAGGAGGGATTTTTTAAGAGAGGTTATAGAATAGGAACGGAAAGGGCAGTGAAGATGTGTTCATAGTTTTTAAGGATCTTGTTTCTTTAACGTCAATATTTCCTGTAATATGTGCAAAACTGAATCAGTATTTCAATATAGATCCAGAATTTAATATGCTTGTATTAAATTTGTGTATTTATAAGTGAGGGATTTTGTGTATTTATAAGTGAGGGATTTTGTGTATTTATAAGTGAGGGATTTTGTGCTGCAAAAACTCTTTTGGGTGGAGCAGTTTTTTGCAAAAAAAGCAAAATACAACGGTTTGGGATCCAAAACATTTTGTTTGTTAAATTCTAATAATTGTTATCTTAGCTTCCTCGAAAAATCAAGATTTACTGGTTAAATATATACATTACAACAAAATAAATAGTTAATGTCATGTATATCCAAAATAGTTAAGATTCCATATATTTTGATTAAATAATAAAAACATAACATGAAAAGTAGTTCTTTTAAAAATTATTTTCAAGTTTCGACGAAAAGTTTTAAAAAGCTTAGAATTGTTATGGTTACACCCTCTCCTCTGTTCCGTTCGTCCTTTTAAATGAACTTTGGTTTTTGTCCTTATAAGTCGTCATTAAGTGTCATTTCAACTTAACTTAATTGAATATAAAACATACCTGGTTCGCAGAAGTAAGGTTAATTGTTTTTCCAATCTTATCTTGTCTGATATCAAAGAAAAAACTGTCACTTTAATTATTAACCCACTACCATGAATTGTGTTTGCTTCTGTCATGTACTGTTCACACGCCAACCTTAGCGACCAGTCCGCACGTGAGTGATCTAGCCGTGCATGTCCGAGGGTATAAATTTGCGTAGGTTTTTACTAGTAGACAATCGAAGCGTATATAAGGAAGCAAGATAGCAGTGTTGCATGTTAGCCGGCTATGTATCACGTCACTGGCAGATCGGCCAGATGAGGTGAGTTTGAAGTCCGTTTTATCCGAAGCAATTGTCAGTCTGCACAAATTCAATGAAGCTGTGGACTGTCACACTGCCACATCTACGCTGTTTCCCTTGTCTATTGACATTGTATTATAATCAAATTAACACGTTGTGGATGAAAGGACATACTAAGAGGTGCGTACGTCATCGGATATAGACTGGCGGGGCACTTAAACATGCTATTAACTATAGTCGTATTGGTATGGTCCGACACATAGCATTATGGTCGAGTATCATGTAGACAGGGTTACTCAGATTTCGTTGTGTTCGTTTTATAAAAGAACTTATCCAGATCAGGGATTTACTCGGGTAAAAAACATTCACACTTGCAAAACAAACACTTTCTGTATTAGGGATTTACTTCGAAAAATAATTACGCACACACTAATTTTTTAGGAAACGTATTTCCTTGACATCAATTGTTTTATTATTGTCGAGGCAAAATCTCTGCTTCACCTTGTAAACTAACTGTGATATATGCCTATTGTTTATACAACAGTTCGACTCATCGACTTATCACGTATGGTAAATGGACCAGTCAACCATTATCGCGTTGTGATGTTGAACCACTGAGAGTAATGTCGATGTCTGCTACTAAACAGAATGAACGACTCCGTACTCGATTATCTTCGCCTTTCAGATAATAGTTTAGCGTCATGAGACAGTGCAGACACGGTAGATAAATAATTATTTGATAACAATGAAAATGTAAGCTCACTACAGCTAAGTTTTGTCATCATCTTAGATACATGTAAGACCATTGCCCTCTTTAGCGTGCAAGCCGCTTATGCATTGATTGATACACAAATGTGTAGCCCTAACCCTAAATATCATACGAAAATGCAAGTTTTCTAAATAATAAGCTTGACCCATACCATTCGTATGCTATAACCCACTTTCAATATTTATCATCAATCCAGACACAATACCACAGAAACCGTAATAGATGAATTATAAACATATTCAGATCGTATAATGCCTGTCTGGAAAGGCCGAAGTCTAGACTGTGAAACTGTACTGACTGTAAATCTAGTCCAGTCACACATGACAAGACGTGAAAAGGTGACAAGACCAAAGTATAGACTGAGAAACTGTACTGACTGTAAATCTAGTCCAGCCACACATGACAAGACGTGAAAAGGTGAAAAGACCAAAGTCTAGACTGAGAAACTGTACTGACTGTAAATCTAGTCCAGTCACACATAACAAGACGTGGAAAGGTGACAAGATCAAAGAGAATAGATACATAACTTAAAAGACCAGTGGCTATCAGACAAACGAAAACAAGTACAAATCTAGGTCAGACAAACTAGACTAGATTATGCTTTTACGAATTGCCTCTGGATTGTTTGACTGCAGGCCGTCAGAAGGCTAGGGAAGTTTTGGTTGAAATTGCTGCACCATGTTTGTGGATAAGACTCGGAAATATCCTGGGTTTTGGTTCAAATTCCATTAAACGAACAAAAAAGAGTTCCTATGAGTGTTTTGACCTGAGGATTCCTAACTATAGCGTTATGTATGCCATCCAATCAGGACGAGTGTGCAATACATCAGCGGTATTTCATATAATAAAAACAGACACACTTTCCTAATTCTATAGTCTATGTATCGGGCCAAAATCTGCGGGAGGCAGATATTCGGAGAGCCGTTAATTTGCAAACACGTCCAGTCTTGGACATTACTATTTCTGATAGAAGCTTATCCGTGTCCAATTACTTCACCAAATGAAGTCAGTATCATTACCGATTGTTTAAGGCCCCATACACTGTGAATGTATAGCGCAGGAGAGGATTTTACAATCATTGGTGAAATATGTTTATGGGAGTAGTACAACTTATTTTGTGAAGCATACAGACGGAGGATCGAGAATAGGAATAATTCATGCATAAACAAATGTATATTCGATACTAAAATTTACTACAAAGATAAATACAAAAAATCTATTTTATGAAAAAATAGTAAGAAAAATTGACAGAAGAAAACTTTACATGTACAAACGTTTTATTTCACATTGATGTTTTGATGTGTTACCTTTCCATGTAAAATGGTATACTAGTACACTAGTACATATATAGATCTCGAACTCACGATGAGCTACACACAATCGCCTAGCTGATCAATACCTGCGACTATAACCGTTGCACATCCTCGGCCATCTTTAGAATAGGTTCCGTCATGTAGGCGAGGAATATCTGGATCGCAATGTATAGATATATACATATACATAACGCGAAATGCAACAATACCAAATATGTACATATAATTATACATTGTGTATCTTCAACCTTGTTATACATAAATGTACGTATTGTATATTGATAAATATAAATCAACAACAAGATGTACTCTTGTGTATGTTGATCCGATGTTTTATTATATGAACTACCTCCCGTTATTTTCATTTGTCTAATTTGTAAAATATCCATGCTAGGTTATTTAGTGCTATAGATCGCGATCGGGGGTTTAATATTATTTTTGATTTTTCATTATTTTTACGTCTTTATATCTTACTCTCCTTGTACTTTTCTAGTGTCTTCGTGTAAATATTTCCTTTGTTCATATATTTCACTAATTTCATCGTTTTTGAGTTCTAATTATGATTTGGTGGACACTTCGGTATTATCTTAACGTTTTTGAGAACCCGATAGAACACACGTAATTGATTGTCATTGACATACCAAGATTGATTGAGATTCATTTACGCACTTCGTGTTGCCTCTGAATGCCAACTGAAAGCATGCGCAGTGCAATGCAACCATTTTTAGAATTCATTAATTTCTAAAATCATTTAACTTTTCAAAATTCAATTAATAGAACAGCCATCTCCCCAGGGCGCCACAATAACGATAACGTCGACGATCGGGTCATGACATTCATAGCTCATATGAATGCAATCTGAATGTGGTAGGGATATATACATGTAGTGACAATGCCATACGATGGCACATATATCAATTTCAACGCAACCGGAGAAAGTTAACTTGATGCTAATAGTATAAAGTTACAGAATGTGCACGAGGGAAAGATGGACGAGGGCAAGATAGCTTGTCAGGAGAGACGTGAAAACGTCTAAGTACCCAATGTGTACATGTAATTGTTATATTTTACCGATGCACACCACACATGCAGACTATCTTATTGTGTTTACCTTCCCACCATCATTGTTGTTTGCCAACACAAGTCATTAGAATGATTGGAAATGTACCTGATTGGCGGGAACACGAAATCGGAATCAAACATATACTTCCAGAAATTCGACACTCATAAACCAATACAAAAAGAGATATTGAAAAAAAGGGGAACATTTCCAAGACGATATCTCTCAACTGATTGGCTCTGTCTTCGTGGCATAATGACATCGGTGTGGTCGTGGTATGTGACCTCAGCGTAATCTTGTGATTGGTTCATTGTTACAGGGTAATAGTCTGAAACTATTGCCCGGTAAAATGAGCTACATTCCCGGGACAAACATGTGATACATGTATCATTGATATGTCGATAAGGACAATAGGTTTTATTGTGATTTTTTTTTCATATAGAGTCAACATGGGTGTAATGTTGAGGATTGATTATATATTATCATCACTGTTGAGTTTGTGACGAGTATGTTGCCTTTAATCATCTATGAGAGGAGGAATTAGAACGACTGTTGTAATTTCTTCTGATGAAAAACAATCTCAGAACCGGTAGCCACGTGGTATGATTTTATTGAGAACTGTATGGAAATAGGATGTCTGATTTTTATTAAAGTGCATTGAGACGCTTACTGATCACACTTTTACCAGTGTAAAATAATTGTTTATATACTTGTAACGTTTATGCACTTATAGATTTGTTTCAAGAGACAGCTCGACCAGGTTCAAACATGCTTAAACTTAACAGTGTTTGTCTCTTGACGACACAAACAAGTAGGCCTTAAGACCTGTGGAGTGGGGCTTAGTAGGATTGGCGTAGAGGGGAACATTGACTTCTCCCCACTCTAATCCACACTATATAGATCCCAATAGTTAAACACAGAACGTTTCCGCCACTTGAATTCCAATTTAAACTGCAAATATAACAGAGTAGTACATCACGCCATGCTACCAAGGAAACATAACTCTGACAGATACCACGTGCGCACGCTATCAATACTTCGATGTTATAAACAGGAAATTGTCCCCTGGTTATACAAATACAAAATTCAAAAATAAGCAGAGTTTAAAGTGCTCAAATATATTTTATAAAAAATCCATAAGTAAAACGTCACAGCTGGTGGCATGATTTGTTGTTCGGAATAAAAAAAAAACAATCGATTAAATTATTACGACACACAGTATTAGTTGATCAAGTATATTTTTATATCATGTATCGCTTACATTCAGTTTGCATGAATGACTGACTATTTAAGGCGTTCCCTCAGTATCTCTGGTGATTCTGTGTTCTACATGGTCCTAGAATTGTCGATTTTTATCCGATCTAAGGTCATTCATTAATCGACTGAGCTATAGGTAAAACCTTAGTTTTATTGAACCGATCTATATATACAATGTACACATTTACGATACATAATGTATCTAAAGTACATTAAATAATAAAATAAAATTAGGGTATATAGTTCTTAACATAGAGTTGCGAATTTTGCATATTATTTAACAAAATAATCAACGCAAATAAATACCGACTCGGCCCTGAAGCTTTGTTTGAAACACAACGATGTAAATTACTCGCAAATGCTATAGAAAATGTTAGAAAATGTTTACTAACCCCTGACCGTTGCTATTGTCATAAATCTAAACTCTTGTTAGTTGATTAAAATTTATCTAGAAAAATCTCGTTGAGGCTCGTTTCCATTTAGGAATTCCGAAACGAGATACATTTAACACGAGCCAGGTAACACTCATACGTATTAATATAGTATACAGTATATAATGTAAAGCTGGAGATCTTCCCCATCTCTACCGACTATCGTTTCTAAGGAAGTGCCGACATTTTAGTTTGTCCTTGCTTAGTAACGAGTATGACTCTCGTTGGGTATAAAAGGCGCAAAGAAAAATAAATATTAAAAAAAAAAAAAAAAAAAAAAAAACCACAATTGAAAGCTTTTTAACTTGGAGTGTCAGCTTTAAGCTGTCATTAAACTTGCTTCTTGTTACAAGATTATACGGTACGTATACCTAGCATTATTTCATATACAGCAACACTATACAGCATCTACAATACTACAATGTGGGTATCTATGTTACTACAATATCAAACATACATAAACACAGTGTACTATATCTACAGTACATTGCTTTTCAATAAAAATAGACTAATCAAATAACTGAACTATATTATAATAATTGTTTTGACTTTAATTAAAATTAATGTGATTTGATGTGATGTTGACCAGGTCGTAGGCCGGGTAGTGTAGTGCTGCCACCTACAGGTACATTTTTTGTACTTGTCGATATCAATCACGGAGCTCTGATTGAGGCCTACAAGCGTTATTGAAAGAAGCATATCTATCACGTGTAGTATAAATATTTAATGAGTGTTTTATTGAAGCAGACGATGAGGTTGTTGATACCGTGGCCTGGCGCTCGATATACCTCTTATTGGCGGGAATAATTACCCACCACTAGACCGGACGCACTACCTGCGTCAAGGTGAGGTGGCATGACGCAGTTAGTCGATCATCAAACACGTGAGGATTAAGTACACTGCTTAGAATGGACAGGCGGAAGTACTTATGTACAATATACGGCATATATTGTAACATTTATGTCACAGTATATATATATCCTTCACATTATAGTTATTGGAGTATTGTTAAGGTTATCGGTATTACAAACAGGAAGCACCACTATTGTCGTAACATTGATTCTCAATAGCTTAATGTCCAAGAGTCTCAACAAGCAGCCTATGCCCTTCACAACGAAATTCTGGAAAAGAGTTGAGATATATGTATATGGTGATCTGAGGATACCACAGAAGTAAACACGGAAAACAATATTACATGACTCTTGAAACAATTATACACGAGACGATATATATACAGAAAGAACAATATTACACGATTTAACAATATTTACATTTTTCAATGTTCAGTTTGTCCTCAAATAAATCTAACAGTCAAAAATGTTGTTATAATCTAACAATAGCAGGAACCATAACACTTCAATATTTTAATTGGAAACTTCGTTTTTTCCGTCAAACTGCATGTGTAACAGGGGAACCAATCTTGATATAACGTTAAATTCAAATTATGACGAAAGTTTTCGAATTAATGCCATTTGACGGAACTGGTAAACATAGAAAGCATGACCTATTTTTCTGCCAAACTGTCACTTCTGCCACTTGATGAAAAGGTTTGATCACCATATATTTTGAATTGAATGTCTCAGAAAGACAATTTTCTTAATGGCTCATTGCTCATCGGTGAAACCCTGAGTCGTTTTCTTGACAAAGAGTTGCCATTTTGGATATTAAAAATGAATGTCTCTCCGTACACGGGGCAAATCATGACATGATTGAATCAGACGGCTGTCTTGTGTTATTCACTGTTTGACTCATTTGACTTGATGGCAATAATTCACATGCGTATGTCAGGCATATCAGCTTTCGTTAGCGCTGAAGCAATTCCGTAGTTCCGTAGTTGGTGAGTGGTATAAAGAACAGAGATATAAATAAACATTATTTCCCAACAATTAAGAAACAAGGTCCATCAAGCTATATTCACATTTTACATTGACAGTCCGTAGATAAACCTACCAACCACAATTGCTGCTGTTATCCAATTACACAAAATGCCACTACGCAAGAACGTTTTTCATTCGGAAACTGCTTGGATCTGTCAACCTGTTTGAGTAATTGGGGACCAATGATCTCGTGACCCGAATGGTTTCCGATTGACGCACGCCTGACGGAAATGGTATCCATATACAGCAATGTCTTGTTTCTGCTACAACGTTTGTTTAGCCGTTTGTTGAAACAGCTGATTAAAAAAGGCTATTTTGAACCGAATCAGACAAACGGAATGATAAGAATAATTCCTTTGTTGCTTTATCCTAAAATTAAGGATGGAATGGCATCTATTATCATTTATTATGGTATGCAACAGTACAATGCATTATGATCTTCGAATTGAATTGTGTAAAAAGATGCGTTCAATCCTTAAATATTAATCACTAATGTTGGCTCAGATGTTGGCGGTAATTGGATCATCTGGAGAAAACCTACAGGGCCGATTAGGTGACCCCTTTTCCCGTTTGATTGGGATATCAAACCCTAGCCGCCTTGCTAAAAGGCGCGTACACTATCCACAGCGCGCCCAACTACCACATGCCGGACATCATAGCCGCCATTTATAAGCTTTATCATTCTGCGAGTTTAAAATACAAGGAACATGTTAATGATCATTTATAATAATGTATTCAGTATGTAGTAGATTTGTGACAGTCAATAAGTTTACACCATAATACTTTGAGTAAGTGGTTCTCTTTTGTACTAGGCATCTCGTGGCACTATGATTCGTCAGCCGTTTTTGGAAGGCACATTGGACCCTTATTATGACTATAACATATCTACATAATTATAAAAATATACGTAAATAAAATACACGTATTGATTTTATGTCAGATGTTTCGTTTGGAAAATTGAAATAAATTATTATACAAATCAATTACCACAACCATTCCCCTCCATAGAGCGAAGACGCATGTCAATTAAAAGGGAAATGAGGAAATCCATATGGTAATGATATTTTCTTCATATATTTAACGTTTTCGTCTGTATGTCAGTTACTTTTTGATTCAATGACGATGGATAATCACAGTAAGGTTATTGTCGTAAGAGACATGTACGTCATTATTAGAAAGCTGGGCAACATATTCTGCACCTAACTGACTGAACAGGTCTTGGAAGTTACATTATCACAATGGGAAATGCATTTCCCGACTTTGGATGCAATTATCATTAGTGAAAAAGCTTTGAATTAAATTGTTGAGAAACATCACTTGTGTTAACTCCGTAAAGTGCGCGTTTGACTTTCTATACTTGGACTTCACCTATTCCTGAACATCTGTCTGTGAAACATCAGTTCGTACTTTTAGATCTGGAGTGACAATTGCAGCTGAACATAGAAATTTCACCATCATAATACAATAAATCAATCATTGTTAATGTATGTTCCAGTTTTACTGATGAAAGAAAAAGCATACATCTTGTAAATTGCGGACATGTGTCAAGTAGCTGCCAAACGTTTTACATCCGGCTAAAGCTAATACAAACAATATACAAATCCACAGGCTTTGAGCTATTTTTTTCTGGATTTCAAATCACAGTAGTTTAAGTTTACCTTTTGGTACTTCATTTAAGGAATGACGGCGTATTCTGTAGTACTCTAGCGCTCTATAAAGAATATGTTCGTTGCCAGCTGCGTTCATACTACAGTATACGCCGTCAAAATGAAGGTCAATCCTTATATTTACATTAAAAAAAAATTAAATGCTACATTACGCAGAAAAAGAGTCGAAACGGGTTGCCACGATGGTAACTACGGTAGCCGTGGTTGCTACATTTGTACGACAATATAGTTGCAGTGAATCTACATCGATACATGAGTAAATTTAGAAAATACGCAGTGAATAACACTATGCTTTTTCTTTTCGTGGTTTTAAAATTTTAAATTAAGCAATGTGAGAAACTTTTCTAATAATTTATAACGGTCGTCATGTACGCGCATTGATACACTGCTTATTGAGTGACGCGGTCAGAACGAAGCCGCCATTGTTGACGTAACTGCCAAAGAAATTTGAATGTGCATCCATGGAATAAGAAGTTTATCAGCATTCTTTTGTTGTCTAATTAAGCATAATAGATCCCGAATATGTTTTATGTATCTAGGATGGTAACTGATCCAAGCATTAGTTGTCATTGGACTATTATCTCGCTGAAGCGTGAACGGCGCCATATTTGAAACACGCATTAATCCGCCAAGCCTTTTTTTCACTGCGTATACACTAATTTATACGCAGTCAGTGTTAACTAAGCTGAAGAAGGGAGGCATGTAAATATATGTTATTGTAAACTTACCCGGTACTGCTTCAGTAATTTTGAGGGTCACTTCCTGTTCCGGTGTTACCTCTTGCCTAACTGAAGGAACGCCTTCTTTGAGCATTCTTGTCCCGATATAAATATATGCTTGTACATTATTTTGAAGCTATTGTTTCGTTGACACCTCTGTATTATTTTGTTTGTTTGTACGGTTTTTACATTTGTTTTCGCGTAGCTGCAGCTGCGAGTTATGATTGTGGATTTGCGTTCTAATGGTTAATAACGTTCTCAGAAAACACCAGTTATTGTAGTTCCTTGATAGCTTTGCATCAAATGGTTTGTTATCATCCAAGGTGTTTGTCGAAAGTTTAGAATCATGAACAGGTTGTGCATTGTTGGGACTTCGAAAAATCAAGTTGCATCCCAATACAACGCCGCAAGTATTTCATAAAGGCTAGGTATAGGCACATCAGGTTATCCGTAGTCCTCGTCCTGTATTATAACCCCTTCTCCTCTGCTGTTGTTTCCGTCCTTTAGGCCCGCTGTGGTTCTTATGAGACACATCTCTCAATTATGTAAATGTTATGTTTCTCTATCACGATAGCATCATAGATCAAACATTTAAGCAACCAACACCTTGAATGCCCCGTGGATTTACATTTCGGGAACTTCTTTCTTGATAAAAGTGACTTGTGTCTTACCTGCCCTTTCCCCTCCTTTTACATGTAAATGGTCAGTTTGACTAACGTTGTCTGGAATATTTTGTTTGCCTATTAGAAGCCAGTTATGCCGCCTTTCGGTTCTCTTAAGAAATGTTTCTGCAGCCGTATCATATGGAGAAACAGATTTCTCGGAAAACAGTTAGCTCCATTAGTGACATTGCGTCGAGCTCGCGCGAGCAATCCAATGGTTTTCCTTCACCTACTGCCTGTGCCTCATATACCCCTGTTCTCAAATAAATTATGAAATATTTTCGTTAGGAAACAGTGTGACTTTGCCTACGGAAATTGTCAATATCAAACAGTTCATCAGCCATGTGTGAAACTGTGAACTGTTATTTACACTTTTATAAGACAGGACGAAAATATCGGCAAGCTTCTCTAAACAAGTGATGTGTATTTTATTAAGGGGATTAAGTAGTAAACTGGAATGATGTCAGCATCGATATTTGAATTTCAAGAATATCTTTCTGTGTATTTGCATCAGGCTGTGACGTAGAATATTTTTTTTAGAAAGGTAATGAAACACTTGTTTGATGCTTGTGGGGGCAATAGTCTCAAATATCCCCCTCCTCCCTCCCCCCTCTAGTGTTGGGACCAATAAAAACATTGCCCTCAGCCAAATAGTCCTTCATTGGTTTAAATAAACCAGAACAGTCTTCACAAGCAAGAAATAAGTACGTAATTAAATTTATTATACCTTCTGTTAAAATCTAGTAATCTGATTGGTTGAGAAAGATGTGAGTATTTTCAATGATGCTTGCTCGTTTTACAAAGATAAAGAAGACAGGGTGTTATTCCAAAAAATATCACCTGCGCCAAACGTATGCGTGCACGGTTCGTCCCAGTGCCAGGGTGTTATTCCAAAAATTGTTACATGCGCCGAATATATGCGCCCCTGGTTCATCCCAGTGAAAACTTTTCTGAAACGTTTGTCGACCTTAAAAAATGGTGAAGTGGTGAAACACCTAAACATGACACTTGGTATAATAAAATAAAAATCACATTCATGAGAGGGCGATATTTCATATTTTCACCCCTTGTGGTGAAAATATGCAATATTGCCCTCTCATGAATGTGATATTTATATAGTGACATATGATACAAAATTGTATAAAGAGAATATCATATAATGAATGATCCAGATAACATTAAAATCAAAATCAAGAACAAATATAAACATTTTGAATTATGTTATTGTTACGTTTTGCAATGTTGCAATGTATCTAATAAGTAAAATTAAAAGTACATGTACATTTCTTTTAGAAAGACTGCTTGCTTGGTCTTGCAAAATTGCATTGTTCCAATTTGTTTGATCATGTAAGAGTTTTATTTTACTTTAGATATACTTAATTCTGTCAGCATGTTTATAATCGCAGATGATATAAAATGCTACTACTTTTAGATATGTTCGTCGTACTTCTCGAATTGCTTGTGTGCAAAAGTACAATCATCTGGTAATGCAGATTTGTCACTGACCTACTTTGTCAAATCTTCATCTACCTTTCTCGGCAATTGACCTTATTTTCTCTTGATTTTACCAAAGATCCCGAACTAAGCACTCTTGCGACATCAAGAAACACTGATCATCTCTGTGTCGTACAATTGCCGTGTTTTGTTATGTCTACAGTCAACACCTCGGTGTGCCGTGAAGATGTCCGGTCTTGGATACTGCATGTCATTAATACAATAATAACGTTTCGGAATATACGGAAGATGCTTGTTTGCTAAGTAACATGTTGTGTTCGTGTAGAATGTTAAAGTTTTAAACCAATTTCTAATTAACCAGAAGTGTTTTTTCGTGTTTTATGCAATACTTGTCAGGTATGAGATAGCCATGCCTGTGTAAAGATCAAATACTTCTTCCTTGAAACGTTGTCTTGAGGAATGAAGGAAACAATAGTGACAGTATGTCTGTGTTGACAGTAAAGCCAATAAAACTCTGCTCTTCTGTTCAGGTTACAGCAAGACCGACCCAAAGGTTTTGTATGTCTAAGCTCAGACTAAGGATAAAATAAATAGAGTATTATTAAATGCCATTGTTGAGAGTTAGTCGTCTTTTGAGTAAGTACTTTTCATGTTTATGTTAATAGACCAACCTGGCACCATTGTTAGATGTATTTGTGAAGGGAGGATACCAGCTCCACCGTGACACTGCGTATGTACATGTGTATATACAGAGCAAGAACAATAAAATAATATTATCAATGTATATGTGAAAAAAAATGGTTATGTTAAGAGGAATGCCAACTCCTTAATTTACTTATTGATGAATATGTTTAGAATAATGCCAAATCCTTTTTTTCTCTCGATGTCTATGTTACATGTACATTGTAAGAGTTATACCAATTCCTTGTACCTAGATGTCTAGTTAAAGAGGCATGCCAAATCTTTATGTAAAACAGTATGATTTTGTCTAATTAATTTCTATAAAACCAATAGAACACTATCATAAGATGACTTTGTTAGGAATATAGACCAAGAACACTACCACCAGATTACTGTTACTAAACAAGTCAGTGCTCAACGCTTTTATAAGATGACTGAAAAGTTAAGACAGCAACACTGTTACAGTTTATTAGAGGACAGCGTGAAGGGTCGAGGTCATCAGCAGCAGAATTACATCATTGCTATGGGAGTTAAGGCGTACGATATTATTAGATGACTGTTAAGGCTAGCAGCTCTTTTATAAGATGACCGTAGTAAAAGTTGAAACCAAGAACATTTTTTGTTATGTAGATGACTGGGGTAACTGTTAGTTCTGTGCCCCTGTTATTTAAATGATCTTGGTAAGAGGTAAAACCAACGACACCGTTTTTAGATGATTGTGATACCTGTACTCCGTCTTTGCGTATTGCAGAGTTATCTTCTCTTCGGAGCAGGTATTGATTGTTACGTCACTTGTTTGTGAGAATCACGTCATCAATTTTTGAGAAAACGACGCAATTTTCTCGCATAAACCAATGACGTAACAATCAATATCTGCTCCCAAGAGAAGATAACTCTGCAATACGCAAAGACGGAATAAGTTATGGTGACGGCACTGATTGTTGATGAGTTTGGTTGTAACAAATTCAGCGACCCTATTATTAGATGAATATGATATTAATAAAGTCAACAATTCTGTTATTAGATGAGTGTGTTAAGAGTAAAGACAACAACACTAGTATTACATGACTGATAAGAGATAACACAAACAAAAAATTATTATGAGATGAATTTATTTCACCGTGATATAAAACCGTCATTCCCATATTAAAGGAAAGTGTCACTTGTCAGCCGCTGTATCTAGTGTACCGCACACAACAATAGCAGGGACGTGGGCAGCTCTTGGTGGGTGTTGTCGCGTGTTCCTACATTAGGGAGGTCAACCAAAGGTCATGAGGACGCCCGAGAGTGGGGCAAATAACACTTCATAGATCAACAAAGGTTTTATTTAAAACATAACATAACACCAGGTATCGATTACTCGCCCCGCGATTGACCTGCCCTTGTTATGTAGGAACATACGTATGTCCGCCCTTACATAATAGGTGACACGCAATATAATGAATAAATTAGGATACAAACAGTTATTGGCACACTTATAGTAGACCTGAGAGCAAACATAGGGTAAAACGGCCAAACAAGCAGTGGAAATAAGGAGTAGAATAGGACATGAGCTTCCCCAGAACACGGATACCATCTGTCTATATCGCGTCAACATGTCCCTTAACACTCAAAAACACGCACATGGAAAAAGATAATTCGTTTTAATTTTTTTAAATGTGCATTAACAAGGAAAATGAAAAAAATACGACTGACTTGACTGAAGATAAATGACACACGCACCATTTCTCACACACGTTCGTAATATGTTACATTGTTTTTATACATATTTGTATATCGGTGACGTAAAAATGTGTACATTTCAACCAGAACCTGATCAAGCTTGATAGAAATGGCAGCCCTCTCTCTCGCTAAGACACCCCATCCCGCGGGACGTTACAGCTCCGGCTTCTACATCAATGAGTGGGCCCTTTCCATATTATTGTGACCTACTTTGAAAGGTACTCCATTTTAACCAATAACAGTGAAATGTTACATGAAGGGAATATTGTTTTAAAGTCCATTCTGGACGAATACGAAATAACGTTATAAATAAGGCCCCCATAGTTCCTAAGGTTATACCTATTTAATCAGTAGTGAGAAGTGGACGAGTATATGGGTCAAATTTATAACAAAGAAAATATGGTAATTGGATGAATAGTGTCCGTTACAAGTCACAAATAGACAGATAAGAGATGACAAATGGTTATTTGGAAATGATCTACTTGTGGAATAATAATTAAGACAAATAATGAATTACAGAAATTTAAAACTTTCTCAAAAGGCCTTTTTGTGTGGAGCAACATTACTCGGATTTCACATATGCTGCGGTAAATAACCACAAAGGGTTCACGCTGTTAAATCTACTGAATAACCCAGGAATCTAAAGGATATTATTAATCTATCGATATGCCATATTTCTTGTTAAATGGGGAAATGATCACTGATTTCTATGAAACTATATTATGCTATACACTCGCCTTAATACAAAGAGGTGACGAGCTGACAGTTAAAATGGTACCTATTCCTCAACAGAAAAGTGACGTGCAGACACAGGAACCACGCCCCTTCATATAACAGGTGGATATAAGTACACCATGTACCTTTCTTAAATTCTATAACAGGTAGAGACAGATGTACATGTACCAAGTCTCTTCCTGTGAACAGGTAGATACAGATGTACAAGTACCACGTCCCTTCCTGTGAACAGGTAGTTACATTTTGTACAGATGTACAAGTACCACGTCCCTTCCTGTAACAGGTAGATACAGATGTACAAGTACCACGTCCCTTCCTGTAACAGGTAGATACAGATGAACATGAACCACGTCCCGTCCTGTAACAGGTAGATAAAATGTACAAGTACCATGTCCCTTCCTGTAACAGGTAGATACTGATGTACAAGTACCACGTCCCTTCCTGTAACAGGTAGATACAGATGTACAAGTACCACGTCCCTTCCTGTAACAGGTAGATACAGATGTACATGTTCCATGTCCATTCCTGTAACAGGTAGATACAGATGAACATGTACCACGTCCCTTCCTGTAACAGGTAGATATAGATGTACATGTACCACGTCCCTTCCTGTAACAGATAGATCCAGATGTAGATTGTACCATGTCTTTTCCTGTAACCGGTAGCTACAGATGTACAAGTACCATGTCCCTTCCTGTAACAGGTAGATACAGATGCACAAGTATCACGTTCCTTCCTGTAACCGGTAGCTACAGATGTACAAGTACCACGTCCCTTCCTGTAACAGGTAGAAACAGATGTACAAGTATCACGTCCCCTCCTGTAACAATGTAGATTACCATGTCCCTTCCTGTAACAGGTAGATACAGATGTACAAGGACCACGTCCCTTCCTGTAACAGGTAGATACATATGTAAAAGTAACACGCCCCTTCCTGTAATACGTAGATACAAGTACTACGTCCCTTCCTGTAACAGGTAGATACAAGTACATTGTACCACGTCTCTTCCTGTAACACGTAGATATAAATACCACGTCCCTCCCTGTGCTAAGTGAGTCCCTGGTCCCTTCTTATGACAGAAAATTACATTGTATAAACAAAAAACACGATCGACCCTGTGACAGCTGAGAAGAAAGAACCACGCCATTTCGCTGCACTTTCCTATGTAGTACAGTAGACAGAACAATGCCCTATCCATGGACAGAGGAATAGAAACAGGGCCCATTGTTTCGACACAGATATTCATTCCTTGTACTCTTCATAGTTGTATGTGTTTTTAATCTCACGTGACCATCAAATAATAGCATTACGTTGTTTAGGCCGCCATTATATCATGCATGACCAGATACAGACTAATTAACGACGACAGGGAACGTTTATATTCCGCTAAGTAATGCGGACCGTATTACACAATGTATCCTAATCGATCAGTGACACACACATTCATGACCGTGAACATTAATATAGGTGTTTTATGTAAATCATTTACATAAACATGTAGATTTTATGTAGCTTGATAATTTTTACATCTATATAGTATATATCATATGTGCTAGATCAGTGACCTTTAACCTTTACATACAGTGCATTACGTCATCATATCAGTGACGTAGACATTCAAACACGGTGTATATCATGTTTATTCAGTGACATTTAACATTATATACAGTGAATAACTTCATCCGATCAGTGACCATAACTTTTACACACAGTGTATACTGTTTAATCGATGACCTTTAGCCTTTACAAACAGTAATTGACATTAGATCAGCGACGTTTACATCTACATACACTGTTCGATCCTCACAAACAGTGTAGCATGCTAAATCAATGACCTAGACATACACACATATAGTGTATCAATTGTTTTATGTTAAATCAATGGCACACATTGTATGAGGCTAGAAAATTGTTATTAACATTAAATGACAGTGTATCATGTCATTTAGTGGCCGATATCTTACGGTGCATATAGTGACCTGATCATATGACCTGTCATATGATGTCATCCCAGTGATACAGACATTTACAATATATGAAGTTAGATCATTGACAGACGAATTTACATACAATGTATTACATTACATCAGTGACAAACATACCATGTAACTGGTTCAATCAGTGACATACACATGTATATACATGTTCAATGCATCACGTTACATCAGTGACGTACATATTTACATACAATGCATAACGTTGTATCAGTGACATACACATTTACATACAATGCATAACGGTACATCATTAACGTACACATTTACATACAATGTATAACGGTACATCATTGACGTACACATTTACATACAATGTATCATGCTACGTCAGTGACATACACATTTACATACAATGTATAATGTTATGTCATTGACATTGCAATGTACAAAAGACTGTCTAAGAACCCAGAATCGTACAGATTACCATGTAACATGGCGTCCTACAGATCATATTGTATCCGGTATAATAAAGACAGTTTGTAGCTCGTGTCATCAAGATAATCGCTGGTGCCAAATAGCCAGCCTTGTATACTGGTGTCATACAGATAGCCTTGTACTTTAGTGTCACACAGACAGCATGGTACCCTGGTGTCATACAGACAGCCATGTATTTTAGAATCATACATACAGCCTTGTACCCTGGTGTCATACAGATGGCCTTGTACTTTAGTGTCACACAGACACCATGATACCCTGGTGTCATACAGACAGCCATGTATTTTAGTATCATACATGCAGCCTTGTACCCTGGTGTCATACAGATAGCCTTGTACACTGGTGTCATACAGACAACATGGAACCCTGGTGTCATACAGATAGCCTTGTACCTAGTATCACACAGACACCATGGTACCCTGGTGTCATACAGACAGCCATGTATTTTAGAATCATACATGCAGCCTTGTACCCTGGTGTCATGCATACAGCCTTGTACCCTGGTGTCATACAGATGACCTTGTACCTAGTATCACACAGACAACATGGAACCCTGGTGTCATACAGACAGCCATGTATTTTAGAATCATACATACAGCCTTGTACCCTGGTGTCATACAGATGGCCTTGTACTTTAGTGTCACACAGACAACATGGAACCCTGGTGTCATACAGATAGCCTTGTACTTTAGTGTCACACAGACACCATGGTACCCTGGTGTCATACAGACAGCCATGTATTTTAGTATCATACATACAGCCTTGTACCCTGGTGTCATACAGATAGCCTTGTATTTTAATATCATACATACAGCCTTGTACCTAGTGTCACACAGACAACATGGTACCCTGGTGTCATACAGACAGCCATGTACTTTAGTGTCACACAGACAACATGGAACCCTGGTGTCATACAGACAGCCATGTACCTAGTATCACACAGACACCATGGTACCCTGGTGTCATACAGATAGCCTTGTACCTAGTGTCACACAGACAACATGGTACCCTGGTGTCATACAGACAGCCATGTATTTTAGAATCATACATACAGCCTTGTACCCTGGTGTCATACAGATAGCCTTGTACTTTAGTGTCATGCATACAACATGTTAGTCTGGTATCATACCGACAGCCTTGTACCCTTGTGTCATACAGACACCCTTGTACTTTGGTGTCATACAGACAACCTTGTATCCTGGTGTCATACAGACAGCCTTGTACTTTAGCGCCATACAGACAAAATTTTACCCTGGTATAATATAGACAGCTTTGTACCCTGTTGTCATACAAACAGCCTTGTACTTTAATTTGTATACAGACGGCATGGTACCCTTGTGTCATACAGACATTATTGTACCCTGGTTTCATACAGACAGCCTTGTACTAAGTGTCATACAGACCAGCTTTGTACCCTGGTGTGATACAGACAACATTGTACCCTGGTATCATACGGACAAACTTGTACAATGGTATCATATAGACAGCCTTGTACCCTGGTTTCATACATACAACCTTGAACCCATGCGGCATACATATAGCCTCGTACCCTTGTGTCACACAGAAACCTTTGTACCCTCGTGTCACAGAGACAACCTTGTACACTGGTATCGTACAGTCAAGGTTGTACCCTGGTGCCATACATACAACCTTGAACCCTGGTGTCATACATATAGCTATGTACCCTGGTGTCATACAGACAGCATTTTATTTTGGAGTCATAAAGACAGCGTTTTACCCTGGTGTCATGCAGATAGCCGTGTACACTGGTGTCATACAGACAGCCTTGTAACCTTGTGTCATTCATAAAGCCTTGTTCCCTGGTGTTATACATATAGCCTTGTACTTTGGTGTCATACAGGCAGCCTTGTACCCTGGTGTTATGCATATAGCCTTGTACTTTGGTGTCATACAGGCAGCCTTGTACCCTGGTGTTATGCATATAGCATTGTACCCTGGTGTCATACAGACAGCCCTGTACACTTGTGTCATACAAACAACCTTGCACACTGGTGTCCTACAGACAACCTTGTACACTGGTGTCATAAAGACAACCTTGTACCCTAGTGTCGTACAGACAGTATTGTAATCTGGCGGCGTACAGACAGCCTTGTACCTTGGTGTCAAACAGACAGCATTGTACTTTGTTCTCATACAGACAGTCTTGTACCCTGGTGACATACATACAGAATTTGATACTGGTGTCATACAGACAGCTTTGCATCCTGCTGTCATACAGACAACCTTGTACCCTGGTGACGTACAGACAGCCATGTACCCTGGTGTCATACGGACAACCTTGTACCCTGGTGTCATACAGACAGATTTGTACTCTGGTGTCATACAGGCAATCTTGTACCCTGGTGTCATACAGACAACCTTGTACCCTGGTGACGTACAGACAGCCATGTACCCTGGTGTCATACGGACAACCTAGTACCCTGGTGTCATACAAACAATCTTGTACCCTGGTGTCATACAGACAACATTGTACCCTGGTGTCATACATACAACATCGTACCCTGGTGTCAAACAGATAGCCATGTACCCTGGTGTGATATAGACAGCATTGTACCCTGGTGTCGTACCGACAGCTTTGTACCCTGGTGTGATATAGACAACATTGTACCCTGGTGTCGTACAGACAACATTGTAACCTGGTGTCATACAGACAACCTTGTACCCTGGTGTCATACAGACAACATTGTACTCTGGTGTCATACAGACAACATTGTACCCTGGTGTCGTACAGACAACATTGTACTCTGGTGTCATACAGACAACATTGTAATCTGGTGTCGTACAGACAACATGGTACCCTGGTGTCGTACAGATAAAGCTTTGTACCCTGGTGTGATATAGACAACATTGTAGTCTGGTGTCGTACAGACAGCTTTTCACTCCGGTGTGATATAGACAACATTGTACTCTGGTGTCGTACAGACAGCTTTTCACTCTGGTGTCAAACTGTATCAATGTACAGCCTCACACATGTCACCAAATATATGTACTTTATGCCTCAACACTGTTAAATGACAGTTTGAGTTGTATGTTAGTGCCAACTGTCATCTCGTTTTGGTATGTCAGCCATTTTAATTTAGATACACCTAGCACATGTATGCATGTTATTGCCACTCACCAGTCATACAGCTTGATTAAGAGAATTTGATATTACATTATTATGATTTATAATGTAAACTATTTAAATTCAAAAGTTCACCTACAAATATAAAAATAGAATAAATCCCTATTTTGGCTGGTCATTTGAAAAAAAAAATATTATGCCGTACTCAAACTACAGAAATACAGAAAGCAATATATACATGTAATTCGTTCAAAAACGGAATGGCCCCTTACGAGGCGCGCTATTTAATATCTATCATATAGGGTATGCCACAGACAATTAGTCCCAACATTAGTGGCACAGAATATAGATCTATTAATATATAACAAGGTGGCATGAATTCGATAAGAACTAGGGGAATACCGTAATGGTAAATTTCGTGGTAAAAAGTCGTGTGTGTTTGCACTGACGACACAGACATTACATGGTATATAATATATTCGTGAATCGTGACAGCACGTGAGTGCACGGTAGGGAGGAGAAAGCCCACCTAATGCAGTGTAGTTCAGCAACACCATTCGTTGACCAACGCCCAGTACAATATACATATGTACAAAAGGATGCTTGCATAGGCAAATGGTGCATCGCATGTACAGAGTGTTTTCGTCTCGAGGTCAACCGAGGTCGAGCGCTCTCGCGAAATCACTACGTCACAAGATGTACACCATTTTATTTTATATATGGAAGTCAGGAACTACATAATGTATCAATAAATTATTTGAATATCAACTAGAACGTAAGTAACAACAGCAGTATCGGGGTACTACCCAACAGTGTAGTAATAAACCGGAACATGGGCTTCCGGTACTACCCAACGGTTTACACATGTAGTAATAAACCGGAACATGAGCTTCCAGTACTACCCAACGCTGTAGTAATAAACCGGAACATGAGCTTCCGGTACTACCCAACGCTGTAGTAATAAACCGGAACACGAGCTTCCGGTACTACCGAACAGTGTAGTAATAAACCGGAACATGGACTTCCGGTACTACCCAACAGTGTAGTAATTAACCGGAACATGGGCTTCCGGTACTACCAAACAGTGTAGTAATAAACCGCAACATGAGCTTCCGGTACTACCCAACAGTGTAGTAATAAACCGGAACATGAGCTTCCGGTACTACCCAACAGTATAGTAATAAACCGGAACATGAGCTTCCGGTACTACCGAACAGTGTAGTAATAAATCGGAACACGAACTTCCGGCTTACATTTTATCACTTAGAAACAACATAATACTAGTCAACAGTAATATATGGTAAACCTGAAACCTCCATCTTTATGAGCGACAGTGAGACAAATACAACGTAGGTTTACACGAATATTTTTGGCAAACAGGGTTGTCGGCCCTTGTAAACAAGGAAAACATTTACAACGACTTACATTTGTTTTTACACTCATTTTAAAGTTTTTTCCTAGCCAGTGCTGACTTTACAATTTTAATACTTTGATAACATTCATTCACAAATTAATGTTTCACCGAGCAGATAAAACCGAGTCTACACTTGTTTCAACCAATGACTCCCACTTTAACAGGGTTCGCTCCCATCCCTTACCTTCTTAATACAGACCGAATGAGTAAAGGTTGTCCGTAAGGTAACGAAACCACGCGATTGAGTTGAAAATACATGTACAAATACGTCTATGGTGAATTAAACATGGTAGCTCAACGGTATACAATGTATCACACCTGTCTCGCAGCGTTACTGGTATAGCAACCGTTGCTGGAAATGTCTATGTACAGGTGGCACCGCCCACAACGCTCTGCTCCCACCCGACACCGCAGAATTTGCTTCACTTTCCCTTTATCACGGTGAGGTTCCACCCAACCCCCATTCCACTAGTGGACCCGATGCCTACACTAATAACAGTCCGATGTTGGGCCTCGCTATCTGTCCTACCACCCATTACACGTATTAAGGTATAGTATGATTTAACAGTTTCTACTGTCCATTCTGATAAACTACTGTACAGCTGGCCTTTACAAGTCTTTTTAACATAGTAAGTGAATATGTAAACATAATTAACGATGGCAACATTTATAATTTGAAGATGATTCATATAAAAATACAGCACGCCAAAATAATCCGGATTACAGAATGAAACAATTTGGTGAGACGCAAAACTTTATACACTATTTTTTTTTATATGATGTAGACATATTAACACTTGATATATCCCTCTAATTGAGTTGATCCCGTGGTTGACGCCTAAACATAAATATCAACTACTAAATATGATGGGAAGGACCACGCACAGAGACACAGTGATAGTTGATATATAAATTATAAAGAATATTCTGTCGAACACCAGCGCTAAAGCCTTCCACTCTTTGGCCATTTTCTCTTTTCTGTCTTTTTCTTCTAGTCTTTCTTTATACATTTTGATGAAATTTCGTATTTCGTTAAGTTTTGCGTGTATCTCGGCCAACTGAGGGTTCTGAACAGTCTCGGTTTGGGCGTTGGCTGTCATCTCTGACGACCCCCTCCAGTTGTTAGGGGGCGCCCACTTATTCTCGCCATTGCCAATCATACATCTGCGCGAGGGTGGGCACGTCACTTGACTATCGTCTTTGAAAGGCAAGACGAGGTTTTCCATACACACGACCCTCGCCACGAATGAAAACATCACCTATTGAACAGAAAAAACGCAAACGTTTAGATTTTTATCAGTTTATCACATCAAATATCACTTAAAATCGATACACTTCTTAAGTCTGATCTATCTCTCAATATACACACGTATTGGACGGTAACCGTTAATTGATATGGCGGTATTAACTAGCGTGGCCTCTATGTTATTACTACAGTAGTACTGGTGACATGTTACGCTTAGCACCAACTTCCGGTGTACGGTAATCGTGAATCGCCCCAACAGTGCTGATAACATACTAAGTCAGAACTTCCTTGATAACTGCTGCACTACCGGCTATTTCTAACGCGATGTTTATGGTCATGTTACCAATAATCCGTAATTAACGAAACCATCAATCAGCAGGCCATTTTCGATGACCTATTGCGAGAGATGAGTTTGTTACCCCAGTCTAACATCAACGAAACACACAAAGCGTAGGTACATAGTCATACACGATACTCTACTTGGTTTATTAATAAGAACACTTCTGATATGATAAATACTCATCTGCACCTACTTATATCATCTAGATCAACTTTCCTATTCGCACAACGTATAGAATCATCCTTATAATAAGATCAGTATACATCAACTTTGTTTGAGAAGAGCCACACCAGCATCACATCAGCGGTCAATGCTCTTAACAAGACCTTAATGTAAAAAGGGACCAACATTAATTTTTGACCTACAAGTTATTTATACTAATATATTTCTTTTCCCTCAAAGAAGAACGCTAGACAAGATTGCCGCATGCACATTGTATTACAATGTTACACTCATGGATAAGTTCTATCATTTGTAAAAAAAAATGAGATTGTTAAAATGTATGCACTACTTAAATCTTTCAAAACATCTACCTTTCTTTTTAGTAAAGTTTCCCTATTTTATTTACAAATGCAGTTAAAAAAAACTTACCACTAGTCGCATCATGTTCTAACACAGGTCACGAAGACGAGTACGTGGGCAAACATATTGGAGTAGAAACCATGGTGTTAGATAAAGAATACGTTTTGATTGTACCTGATGTCTTCATTGCAAGTTGTATAATTCGTTGTGTATACCTTTGACGCTATTAGTTTACTTCACTATGTATGACGTTTGAAGGTATTTGGTTATTTCATTACGTATAACATTTAACAGTATCTGATAACTTCATATGTAGAACTTTTAACAAATCTTGTTACTTCATTACATGTGCAGTTGACTGTACCTGGTTATTTCATTAATTCATTACATTTACATGTTTACTTTTTTGTTTTTTTCATTAGTTCATTACATGTACATTTTAACTGTACCTGGTTATTTTATTAATTCATTACATGTACATTTTTACTGTCTTTGGTTATTTCATTAACTCATTACATGTGCAGTTGACTGTACGTGGTTATTTCGTTAGTTCATTACATGTGCAGTTGACTGTACGTGGTTATTTCGTTAGTTCATTACATGTACATTTTAACTGTACCTGGTTATTTGATTAATTCATTACATTTACATTTGGACTCTACCTGGTTATTTCATTCATTCATTACACTTACATTTTTACTGTACCTCGTTATTTCATTAATTCATCACATTTACCTTTTGACTGTACCTAGTTATTTCATTGATTCATTACATTTACATTTTTACTTTTTTGTTTTTTTCATTAGTTCATTACATGTACATTTTTACTGTATTTGGTTATTTCATTAATTCATTACATGTACAATTGGACTGTACATTGTACCTGGCTATTTCATTAATTCAGTACATGTACATTTTGACTGCACCTGCTATTTTATTTATTCTTAACATTTATATTTTGACTGTACCTGGTTACTTCATTTATTCATTACATTTTGACTGTACCTGGTTATTTTATTAATTCATTACATGTACATTTTTAATGTTCCTGTTTTTTTCATTAATTCATTACATTTACATTTTAATTGTACCTGGTTAGTTCATTAATTCATCACATTTACATTTTTACTGTGCCTGATTAATTCATTAATTCATTACATTTACATTTTAATTGTACCTGGTTAGTTCATTAATTCATCACATTTACATTTTTACTGTGCCTGATTAATTCATTAATTCATTACATTTACATTTAAACTGTACCTGGTTATTTCATTAATTCATTACATGTACATTTTAACTGTACCTGGTTATTTTATTAATTCATTACATGTACATTTTAACTGTACCTGGCTATTCCATTATTCATCACATTTACCTTTTGACTGTACCTGGCTATTTTATTAATTCTGAACATTTATCTTTTTACTGTACTTGGTTATTTCATTAATTAATTACATTTACATTTTAACTGTACCTGGTTATTTCATCAATTCATTACATTTACATTTGGACTCTACCTGGTTATTTCATTAATTCATCACATTTACCTTTTGACTGTACCTGGCTATTTTATTAACTCTTAACATTTATATTTCGACTGTACCTTGTTATTTCATTAATTCATTACATGTACATTTTTAATGTTCCTGTTTTTTTCATTAATTCATTACATTTACATTTTGACTGTACCAGGCTATTTCATTAATTCATTACATTTACCTTTTGACTGTACCTGGCTATTTTATTAACTCTTAACATTTATATTTCGACTGTACCTGTTTATTTCATTAATTCATTACATTTACCTTTTGACTGTACCTGGCTATTTTATTAATTCTTAACATTTATATTTTGACTGTACCTGGTTACTTCATTTATTCATTACATTTTGACTGTACCTGGTTATTTTATTAATTCATTACATGTACATTTTAACTGTACCTGGCTATTCCATTAATTCATTACATGTACATTTTAACTGTACCTGGCTATTCCATTATTCATCACATTTACCTTTTGACTGTACCTGGCTATTTTATTAATTCTTTACATTTATATTTTGACTGTACCTGGCTATCTTATTAATTCTGAACATTTATATTTTTACTGAACTTGGTTATTTCATTAATTAATTACATTTACATTTTAACTGTACCTGGTTATTTCATCAATTCATTACATTTACATTTGGACTGTAACTGGTTATTTCATTACTTCATCACATTTACCTTTTGTAACTGGTTATTTCATTACTTCATCACATTTACCTTTGACTGTAGCTGGCTATTTCTTTAATTCATTACCTTTACATTTTTACTGTACTTGGTTATTTAATTAATTCATTACATTTACATTTTAATTGTACCTGGTTAGTTCATTAATTCATCACATTTACATTTTTACTGTGCCTGATTAATTCATTAATTCATTACATTTACATTTTGACTGTACCAGGCTATTTCATTAATTCAGTACATGTACATTTTGACTGCAACTGGCTATTTCATTAATTCATTACATTTTCATTTGGACCCTGCCTTGTTATTTCATTAATTCATTACATCTACATTTGGACTGTACCTGGTTATATTATATGTACGTTTTTACTGTAACCGGTCATTTTATTAATTCATTGCATTTACCTTTTGAGTGTACCTGGCTATTTTATTAATTCTTAACATTTATTTTTTGACTGTACCTGGTTATTTCATTTAATAATTACATTTACATTTGGACTCTACCTGGCTATTTCATTTATTCATTACATTTACATTTGGACCCTACCTGGTTATTTCATTAATTCATTATATGTACGTTTTTACTGTAACTGGTCATTTTAGTTATTCATTGCATTTACCTTTTGAGTGTACCTGGCTATTTTATTAATTCTTAACATTTATTTTTTGACTGTACCTGGTTATTTCATTAATTCATTACATTTACATTTTGACTGTACCTGGCTATTTCATTAATTCATTACATTTACATTTTAATTGTACCTGGTTAGTTCATTAATTCATCACATTTACATTTTTACTGTGCCTGATTAATTCATTAATTCATTACATTTACATTTTGACTGTACCTGGATATTTCATTAATTCATTACATTTACATTTTGACTGTACCTGGCTATTTCATTAATTCATTACATTTACATTTTAATTGTACCTGGTTAGTTCATTAATTCATCACATTTACATTTTTACTGTGCCTGATTAATTCATTAATTCATTACATTTACATTTTGACTGTACCTGGCTATTTCATTAATTCATTACATTTACATTTGACTGTACCTGGTTATTTCATTAATTCGTTACTTTTACATTTTAACTGTTTCTGGTTATTTCTGTAATTCATTACATTAACATTTGGACCCTACCTGGTTATTTCATTTATTCATTACATTTACATTTGGACTGTAACTGGTTATTTCATTACTTCATCACATTTACCTTTGACTGTAGCTGGCTATTTCTTTAATTCATTACCTTTACATTTTTACTGTACTTGGTTATTTAATTAATTCATTACATTTACATTTAAACTGTACCTGGTTATTTCATTAATTCAGTACGTGTACATTTTGACTGCACCTGACTATTTTATTTATTCTTAACATTTATATTTTGACTGTACCTGGCTATTTTATTAATTCTGAACATTTATATTTTTACTGTACTTGGTTATTTCATTAATTCATTACATTTACATTTTAACTGTACCTGGTTATTTCATTAATTCAGTACATGTACATTTTGACTGCACCTGGCTATTTTATTTATTCTTAACATTTATATTTTGACTGTACCTGGTTACTTCATTTATTCATTACATTTTGACTGTACCTGGTTATTTCATTAATTCATTACATTTACGTTTCTACTGTACCTGGCTATTTTGTTAATTCATTACATATACATTTTGACGGTAACTGGTTATTTCATTAATTCATTATATGTACGTTTTTACTGTAACTGGTCATTTTATTAATTCATTGCATTTACCTTTTGAGTGTACCTGGCTATTTTATTAATTCTTAACATTTATTTTTTGACTGTACCTGGTTATTTCATTAATTCAGTACATGTACATTTTGACTGCACCTTGCTATTTCATTAATTCATTACATTTACATTTTTACTGTACCTGGTTATTTCATTAATTCATTACATGTACATTTTAACTGTACCTGGCTATTCCATTAATTCATTACATGTACATTTTGCTTGCACCTGGTTATTTCAATTATTCATTACGTGTACATTATAACTGTACCTGACTATTTCATTAATTCATTACATTTACATTTTAATTGTACCTGGTCAGTTCATTAATTCATCACATTTACATTTTTACTGTGCCTGATTAATTCATTAATTCATTACATTTACATTTTGACTGTACCAGGCTATTTCATTAATTCATTACATTTACATTTGACTGTACCTGGCTATTTCATGAATTCGTTACTTTTACATTTTAACTGTTTCTGGTTATTTCTGTAATTCATTATATTAACATTTGGACCCTACCTGGTTATTTCATTTATTCATTACATTTACATTTTTATTGTACCTTGTTATTTCATTAATTCATTACATGTGCATTTTAGCTGTACCTGGTTATTTCATTAATTCATTACATTTACATTTGGACTGTACCTGGTTATTTCATTAATTCATTACATTTTCCTTTTGACTTTACCTGGCTATTTTGTTAATTCTTAACATTTACATTTTAACTGTTCTTGGTTATTTTATTAATTCATCACATTTACCTTTTGACTGTACCTGGTTATTTCATGAATTCATTGCATTTACATTTTTACTGTATTTGTTTTTTTCATTAATTCATTACATGTACATTTTTACTGTATTTGGTTATTTCATTAATTCATTACATTTACATGTTTACTGTTTTTGGCTATTTCATCAATTCATTACATTTACATTTTGACTGTACCTGGTTATTTTATTAATTCATTACATGTACATTTGGACTCAACCTAGCTATTTCATTAATTCATTACATGTACATTTGGACTCAACCTAGCTATTTCATTAATTCATTACATGTATATTTGGACTGTACCTGGTTATTTCATTAATTCATTACATGTACATTTGGACTTTAACCTGACTATTTCCTTAAGTCATTACATGTACATTTTGATTGTACCTGACTATTTCCTTAATTCATTACATGTACATTTTGACAGTACCTGGCTATTTCATAAATCCATGACTACGTTTTGAATGCTTTTGATGATCTACATTGATTCCTTTCAGAAGTTGATTGAATTTCTTAGGATAAAATTAATAAATAATTGTCTATAATATATATTCGTTTTATAGCTGCTTCCTTTTTATCTATACGAAGCTTTAAGGGGGAGCCATTTTTCAATGCAATAGACATATCCAACCTTTTCCACTGGCGTTTGGAGATATAATTATAAAGTATGTGTTGTTTCTGTATTCAGGTAGACATTTCTGCTCAGTTGCCTGAACTGTACATCAAAGCATAGCAAGCTTGGATGGTAAGCGAATTCTTTTTAAAACCCTATTATGCTCAAATTTATAGTAATAGTATCTTTTGTCACAAAGTTGTTTGATGTATAAACTGATCTGAATACAGTTGTACATGTCTTCCAAAACATTATATCTTGTACATTGTAGGTTTCTTTTGTTATACGTACTTCGTTTAGTTTAAACAATTTCCCACTATTTACTGAAGAATACAAGCTGTGCCTTTTCTTACGAGGAGATACAACTGATGTATTATTTAGTGAAACTGGTTAATATAATTTCACACTAGATATTTTAACACAGAGCCAACCGAACATAACATAACTTTAGAGAACTTAAGATATGGAATTTAACACAAGAGGACTTACATAGAATTTAGTATCATAATAGACGCAAAGTATCGTAATGATATATTCTTATATTAGGGGGCTAATCACAAAACCGTTTGTATTGAACTTACATGTACGATGTGGACAAGGAAAACAGTCTAGGGTCTGCGGTTATTATAGACAATGTTAACACACTTGACCTCCTGGGAGGGAGGTATACGCCTAATACAAGTACGCTTCTGTAACTAAGAACTCGAATGCCATCGTTATAAGTGTTACAATATAGCCTAAATTAGAAACATCTAAGAATTAACAAAATTCACTGACAATTGAGTGAAACTTTATACAAAATTGTAAGAATAAAAAACCTTCCCTCTATTTTTCTGTGATTCTACACACACTGCGTCCCACTTTCATTTGTTTGATGTTTGGTACCACAGATGACTGCTTATAAAAGTGGCTATATATTAGGGTATATAGTGAACTTCTACTTCGAAGAGCGTATTTATTTTAATAGCACCTTTTACTTCGTGTTTCTACATGTTGTAATTATTTTACTTCACAAGATTGTTGACCTTGCAAGTGGACTGTCAATCTAAAATGATAGTAAGGGTCTTAAAGGCATTTCCCCTTTTATTGTGTTTCTTCATAATGTTTCAGAAACTTTAACATGGGTTTTCATTCTTTTAATTTTTAGTTCCACTGCAGCCAGTAAAACTTTACTTTTTTAACGTTCTGTATCAAGGTTTTTAAATAGGTTGTTCCTTTGTCGTATTTCTAGTTATTTTATATTACTCTCCTGTTAGCCTTTCTGTTCCTGAGATTGGCCGTAATATTAAAGACATTGTAGATAAAAAATAATTTTCATTTGTATCTTCAGGTTTTTTTTATCAGTTTGGAACAATTTAGACGTTGGTTTTTATTTCCTTTTTAATTGAAACCATTGATGCGTCCATAATTGTCGACACGGTCACACTTGCAGTACAATTTTACTTCGTTTGACTCTCTTCATGGCCTCCCTTAATGTTCCTTTATTTCCTTACTTCATAGTTCTAGTTATTTAAAACAAAAAATCAGCGGTTACATTTTTAGAACAAAAATTAAAGTATTTATTTCAAATAATGCTGGGACATTGGCGATTTTGAAATGATAGCGAATCACTTAATTTATGCCATAAACAAAGTAAAAAAACCATTCAATTTGAGACTGATAAAGGGAGAAAACCGTTTTGTTTCAAAAGTTTTAATTTTGAAAACTTTCCACCATTTCCCGAGTTTTGCCGTGGTTTATGAACCTAAAAAGCAACTGAATGAGTTTTCATTTCTGTTAATTTATCAAACTATCAGATAATAGTAAATTTAAAACCATAACTGCAAATGTTACTAATCCTTACCTAGCTTGTCCTTTATCACATTGTCAATCCTACCCTGTTTTGTTCTTTTGCACGCTCTATCTACCTTATCTTGTCTTTTATTCAATCATACCTTGTCGTATACTTCTTTATACCATTACCTACCTTGTTCTTTCTTATATTATTACCTACCTTGTCCTTCATTGTATTTGACCCTATTTTGTTCTTTATTGTATCCTACCCCCACCTTGTCATTTATTCTAACCTACCCTACCTAATTCTTTATTATATCATACCCTAACTTGTCCTTCATTATATTTTTGTCCTATCTTGTTCTTTTTTCTATCCTACCCTACCCTGTCATTTACCAGTATTCTATCCTACCCTACCTAATTCTTTATTATATCCTGCCCTACCTTGTAATTCATTTTATCACATAATGTCCTGTTTAATCCAGTAAATATACCCATGCATTGTTTTGCGTATTAACTCATGTAATATGACCTATCAGCCCTGTGATTGGGTGTAAGTTTCAATTATTTCAATTTTGACGTCACGCCTAGGACAAGTGTATAACGTCTCAGACTAACGCACTGAGGTCAAAATGGCGGCTTTTTTAAATTTCAAGGATGCATCGAAATTCTTTTACATGAATTAATGTCACAAATCTTGATTATGTGAGAAAAAGAATCTTACACTCGTTTTTCATTTCATATGAAATGTATGAAACTTGTCATGATTTTTTCATAAATCTCATATAAAATGGAAAATCATGTAAGATTCTATAAACATCCTACCTTACCTTGTCCTTTATTAGATACCACCCTACCTCGTGGTTTATTATATCCTTCACTATTCCTTAATTATATCCTACCCTCATTGTTCCATATTATAACCTACCCTACCTAATCCTTTTAATTCCCCCTGTACCTTGTATTTAATTATATCATACCCTACCTTGTCCTTTATTATAAAATACCTTACCTTGCAGTTTATTTTATCATACCTTTCCTAATCCTTTATTATAGCTTACCCTACCTTGCAGTTTATCATATCATACCTTACTTTGTCCTTTATTATATCCTTCCCTACCTTGTAATTTATAATATCATAACATATCTTGTAGTTTATCAAATCATACCCTATGTTGTCCTTTATTGTATCCTTCACTGCCTAGCCCTTTTTATATCTTACCCTACCTTGTAATTTATCATATCATACCTTACTTTGTCCTTCATTATAGCTTACCCTACCTTTTAATTATTATAACATACGCTATCTTGTCCTTTTTTATATTCTATATATTATACCCTACCTTGTACTTTATAATATCCTACAGTGTACCTTACCTAATCCTTAATTATACCTTAGCCTACCTTGTACTTTATAATATCCTACAGTGTACCCTACCTAATCCTTGATTATACCTTAGCCTACCTTGTATTTTATAATATCCTACAGTATACCCTACCTAATCCTTAATTTTACCTTAGCCCTCCTTGTACTTTATAATATCCTTCAGTGTACCCTACCTAATCCTTAATTATACCTTAGCCTACCTTGTATTTTATAATATCCTACAGTATACCCTACCTAATCCTTAATTTTACCTTAGCCTTCCTTGTACTTTATAATATCCTTCAGTGTACCCTACCTAATCCTTAATTATACCTTAGCCTACCTTGTACTTCATAATATCCTACAGTGTACCCTACCTACTCCTTAATTATACCTTAGCATACCTTGTACTTTATAATATCATACAGTGTACCCTACCTACTCCTTAATTATTCCTTAGCCAATCTTGTACTTGATAAAATCCTACAGTGTACCCTACTTAATCCTAATTATACCTTAGCCTACTACCTAATCCTTAATTATCCTTTAGCCTACCTTGTACTTCATAATATCCTACAGTGTGCCCTACCTAATCCTTAATTATCCCTTAGCCTACCTTGTATTTTATAATATCCTACAGTGTTCCCTACCTAATCCTTAATTTTACCTTAGCCCTCCTTGTACTTTATAATAGACTACTGTGTACCCTACCTAATCCTTTATTATACCTTAGCCTACTTTCTACTTTATAATATCCTACAGTGTTCCCTACCTAATCCTTAATTATCCCTTAGCCTACCTTGTATTTTATAATATCCTACATTATACCCTACCTAATCCTTGATTATACCTTAGCCTACCTTGTAATTTATAATATCCTACAGTGTAGCCTACCTAATCCTTAATTTTACCTTAGCCTACTTTGTACTTTATAATATACTACAGTGTACCCTACCTTCTCCTTAATTATACCTTAGCATACCTTGTACTTTATAATATCATACAGTGTACCCTACCTACTCCTTAATTATTCCTTAGCCTACTTTGTAATTTATAATATCCTACAGGGAACCCTACCCAATCCTTAATTATACCTTAGCCTACTTTGTACTTTATAATATCCTACAGTGTACCCTACCTACTCCTTAATTATACCTTAGCCAATCTTGTACTTTATAATATCCTACAGTGTACCCTACCTAATCCTTAATTATACCTTAGCCTACCTTGTACTTTATAATATCCTACAGTGTACCCTACCTAATCCTTAATTATACCTTAGCCTACCTTGTACTTTATAATATCCTACAGTGTACCCTACCTAATCCTTAATTATACCTTAGCCTACCTTGTACTTTATAATATCCTACAGTGTACCCTACCTAATCCTTAATTATACCTTAGCCTACCTTGTACTTTATAATATCCTACAGTGTACCCTACCTAATCCTTAATTATACCTTAGCCTACCTTGTACTTTATAATATCCTACAGTGTACCCTACCTAATCCTTAATTATACCTTAGCCTACCTTGTACTTTATAATATCCTACAGTGTACCCTACCTAATCCTTAATTATACCTTAGCCTACCTTGTACTTTATAATATCCTACAGTGTACCCTACCTAATCCTTAATTATACCTTAGCCTACCTTGTACTTTATAATATCCTACAGTGTACCCTACCTAATCCTTAATTATACCTTAGCCTACCTTGTACTTTATAATATCCTACAGTGTACCCTACCTAATCCTTAATTATACCTTAGCCTACCTTGTACTTTATAATATCCTACAGTGTACCCTACCTAATCCTTAATTATACCTTAGCCTACCTTGTACTTTATAATATCCTACAGTGTACCCTACCTAATCCTTAATTATACCTTAGCCTACCTTGTACTTTATAATATCCTACAGTGTACCCTACCTAATCCTTAATTATACCTTAGCCTACCTTGTACTTTATAATATCCTACAGTGTACCCTACCTAATCCTTAATTATACCTTAGCCTACCTTGTACTTTATAATATCCTACAGTGTACCCTACCTAATCCTTAATTATACCTTAGCCTACCTTGTACTTTATAATATCCTACAGTGTACCCTACCTAATCCTTAATTATACCTTAGCCTACCTTGTACTTTATAATATCCTACAGTGTACCCTACCTAATCCTTAATTATACCTTAGCCTACCTTGTACTTTATAATATCCTACAGTGTACCCTACCTAATCCTTAATTATACCTTAGCCTACCTTGTACTTTATAATATCCTACAGTGTACCCTACCTAATCCTTAATTATACCTTAGCCTACCTTGTACTTTATAATATCCTACAGTGTACCCTACCTAATCCTTAATTATACCTTAGCCTACCTTGTACTTTATAATATCCTACAGTGTACCCTACCTAATCCTTAATTATACCTTAGCCTACCTTGTACTTTATAATATCCTACAGTGTACCCTACCTAATCCTTAATTATACCTTAGCCTACCTTGTACTTTATAATATCCTACAGTGTACCCTACCTAATCCTTAATTATACCTTAGCCTACCTTGTACTTTATAATATCCTACAGTGTACCCTACCTAATCCTTAATTATACCTTAGCCTACCTTGTACTTTATAATATCCTACAGTGTACCCTACCTAATCCTTAATTATACCTTAGCCTACCTTGTACTTTATAATATCCTACAGTGTACCCTACCTAAACCTTAATTATACCTTAGCCTACATTGTAGTGTATTATATCTTAACCCACCTGGTAGTTAATCATATCATACCCTACCTAGTCCTTTATTATAGCTAACCCTACCTTTTCATCATTATATCCTACCCTACCTTGCAGTTTAATAGAGATAATTGGTAATATTAGTGTTGTATGCTTTTCTACCTTTTCTACCCTTACTTATCTTTTATTACATTCTGCCCTACCTACTCCTTTATTATGTCCTACTCTATAAAATCCTTTATCTTGTCCTTCCTTAACCAATCCTTTATCATTTTCTATCCAACCATATAGTTTATTATATCCTAACCTCCTTTATTATATTCTACCCTGGCTTATCCTTTTTTATATCCTACTCAGCTAATCCTTTATTATGTCCTACAGTAATTAATATATTATTATATATAACCATATCTTGTCCTTAAACAAAGTCTACCCTGCATTGTTCTTTATTACATCCTACCCTACCTTATGCTTAAAATATTCTAATAGTCCTTTAAGACATTTTTATGTCCAGGAATGTGCATGTAAGATAGCGAAATTCGACCCGAGTGGTTTTCAAATTTGGTAAAACCCGAGGCTTTACTAAGGGGTTGGAAAATTTGAAAATCCCGAATGTGGAATCGTCGTTTTCTACACCCCTTGGCATGAAATAGTATTTTCCGGTCACTACTTCTACCAGAATAAGCTCAGAAACCATAAAAATGCGTTTGGACTGACTACCATTTTGAAAATCTTTTTCATGGCCAAGGAATGTAGGATAGGGAAATTCCTACCGTGGGGTTTTCAAATTTGGTAAAACCCGAAGCTTTCCCTATTCTACACCCTTGGGCATCAAAGAGTATTTTCTCTCATCCCAACCCCCAGAATAAGCTCAGAAACCATTAAAATGCGTTTGGACTTGCCGCCATTTTGCCGAAAAAAATCACATATTTCTAACGTGTACAGTAAATATATCGTAAAGGGTTTTAATGTTATGACTACCCTAGCTAAATAGTCCTTAATTATATTATATCTTCATTCCTTGTCCTTTGTTATAGCCTCCCTTACCTAGTCTATATAATATATCCCACCGTCCTATTGATTTGCTTTAACCTACTGTGACCTATCTTTTATTATACCCTACCCTATCTTATCCATTATTATACCCTATCCTATCGTATCCATTATCATATAATACCCTATCTTATCCATTATTATACCCTACTCTATCTTGTCCATTATTATACCTCACCCTATCTTATCCATTATTATACCATGCCCTATCTTATCCATTATTATATCATACCCTATTTTATTCATTATTATACATGTACCCTACCCTATCTTATCCATTAATATACCCTACCCTATCTTATCCATTATTATACCCCACCCTATCTTATCCATTATTATCCCCTCCCCTATCGTATCCATTATGATATCATACCCTATCCGATCCATTAGTATACCCTACCCTATCTTATCCATTATTATACCTCACCGTATATTATCCATTATTATACCCTACCCTATCGTATCCATTATTATATCATACCCTATCCGATCCATTATTATACCCTACTCTATCTTATCCATTATTATACCTCCCCCTATCTTATCCATTATTATACCCTACCCTATCGTATCCATTATGATATCATACCCTATCCGATCCATTATTATACCCTACCCTATCTTATCCATTATTATACATCAGCCTATCTTATCCATTATTATACCCTACCCTATCGTATCCATTATTATATCATACCCTATCTTATCCATTATTATACCCTACCCTATCTTATCCATTATTATACCTCACCGTATATTATCCATTATTATACCCTACCCTATCGTATCCATTATTATATCATACCCTATCTGATCCATTATTATACCCTACCCTATCTTATCCATTATTATACCCCACCCTATCTTATCCATTATTATACCCTACCCTATCGTATTCATTATTATATCGTACCCTATCTTATCCATTATTATACATGTACCCTACCCTATCTTATCCATTATTATATCATACCCTATCTGATCCATTATTATACCCTACCCTATCTTATCCATTATTATACCTCACCCTATCTTATCCATTATTATACCCTACCCTATCTTATCCATTATTATATCGTACCCTATCTTATCCATTATTATACCCTACCCTATCGTATTCATTATTATATCGTACCCTACGTTGTACTTAACAATATCCTGCCCTACCTAGTCCTTTTGTATATCCTTCTCTACCAGTTATTTATATCCTATACCATAACACTTGTTCTTTATTATATCATATCCTACCTCGTCTTTTATTCGTCAAGACAGAGATATGTCAATAAGAAGTACGATACATATTTGTCTGTTGCATATTTCTACTTGTAGTGGATTTAGTACTTCTTTTTAAATATGACTGTATATGGTTTTAAAACAATAACTTGAAATATTTTTAAAACAATAACTTGAAATATAAGTTACAATCATCTATTTACAATTTAAGTTGGCCGCTGCGTAACGCCTAAGGAAGTAAACATGTTGCTGCATTCTATGACGATTTCGTTTATTTAAAATTTTGGTATAATTCACTTTTATTTCCTTCAACAGAAATAGCATTTTTTTATGTTTGATGTCAAAGCTCTTTAAGGTAACCAAACTGCAAGATTCACTTTAACAAAACTCGCTTCTCTTTCAAAACCTTTAGTATCATTCAAAACATCACGTTTGCAGTATGATAAGATTCTATTTCTTGTAGCGCTTTTTAGAATATGACGATGCTATTATAACGACAAAAACCACAATCTATCCGTCACAAACATTACCTTCTCATCACAAGCAATACTTACCCACTACAATTACTTCCTACACATCGCAAGTACAAATACCCGTTAATATTTCAATCTTCCACTATCAATAAATAATCACCCGTCACAAACACTTTCTACCCATCGCAAGCAATAATCGTCCACCACAATAACTACCAGCCCATCACATAAACACCCGTCATAACTTCAACCTTCCAATATCAATAAACAACAATAATAATCACCCGTCAAATAAAACCTATCCATTCGTCAAAATGTGATACTCACCCTTTTCAACATGTAGGGGACAGCTGCCCTCGCTCCGATGAAGGAAATGTTAACCACAAAAACGTTGAGGAATGATGAAAGAGTAATTAGTACCATATTCAGGCAATAATACGTTCCTGCAAAACAGAAATAATAAGGATACATAAAAAGCATAACAACTTGGCCAATAATCACAGTCCTGCTAATCGCCGATGCTGTAGTTGTAATGGAGTTTAGCTGTTCGGAATCCACCCGCCTCCTACCGCAAGCGGATTTTCCCTTTTAAATTGTTATTCTACATGTATTCTACTTAAAAAATCCGGCAGGTCAAATTAATATTTTTCTAATTATATTTCAAGAAACTACAAATATTGATTAATCATGAATCGAACTAACAACTGTCATAATACAACATGACTCACTAAAGCTGTAGAACTAATGTTTCTAAAAGAGTCTACAACAGATAGAAACTATATAGTAAATGCTATTAATTGAAATACTTGAGTCAAAATATTACTATTAAAGAAAATAATAAATGCATATAAATAACTATCTGAAAAAAAAAAGTCCAAACTTTACCGCTATGTTTCTACCTATGACGGTACGGCTATAACTGTACTGTATGATTGTTCTACATGTATAAGCTTACCGCTACTGCCTAACGCGAACGCGAAGTTAACACGTGCGGCCAGAGAATACTTACTAATCAACACACCAGAGAGCACAATCTATGCAGTTGGCAAATCTTTGAATGAAAAGAAGTTCCAGAAAAACACTAGACATTGTTTGAACACCAATCCAGCCCAAAGGCTTACTTGGTGTAAACAGAAGTAACGTGTGAGTTAGAGCCACCCTTTCAACGCAACATTGAAAGGAGACAGCGAGACACATAGAACATGCCATACAGACATGTTGAAATTTCAAAGAAAACAAAACCTTGGGCAGCCAAAAGAGAAGATTTATACAGTACAGAGAAACGGCCGTCTTGGAAGTTCTATGTGATAAAAGGCAAGAGTCGAGGACATTGTAGAGCGGGTCCAGTGCCCCTTAGAGCGGGTACAGTGCCCCTGTCAACGGTTAACAGTAGGAAAGAAGTAGGCGTTTTCTCCTCCTGAACGGTTTGAGAGAGGTGGTCATGGGTTAACGGGGTTTATCAGCTGCTATACCAGCAAGCAACAAATGCATGTATTAATATGAGAGCTGGATATATTGAGTTGATAGCATTATTATCTGAATGGATGTTTATAATTTATCAGTCTTGCTTTTAATGATATTGAACTCTTTTGATAAAACCATTAATGAAGTTAAAATAGTTTGCTATTTGTAACCTTGCTGTGCTATGTATATATAAAGTAACAATAAAGTGTTGTTGTGTTAAGGAGTAGGGAGGTGACTGATGTGATATTATCCACAGTAGACGCTGACAACCATTATATACTAGTCTCTGCCTCCGTACTTTTTTCTTACTTTACTAGATCATTTATTATACTAGTATTAATTAACCTATTATTATGTAATTTGACATGTCAGTATCGCAAAGATAAAAACCAAATAATAAAACATGGGTAAAAATTAATACACATAAACAATAATTTGAGAAGAAAAAAATAGAAGAAAAAAACAGAAACCATCAAAATTAAACAGCATAAAAAAATTATGAAAATTTGTAAACCACAAAACCAAACTAGAAAAAAGACGGGACTTGGAAACACAAGTAATAAGAAAATATGGTTAAAAGCAAACACAAATGTAAGAGCAATATTAGTAACGGACGATACTGTAAAAACTGAAATAAAATGCTAAAACACAAAATTAAGAGCAGTATTAATACAGTAAATTAATACAGAAAGAAACAAAAACAAAACCCACTGATACCTATGTAGGTTACACTTTTATTGTCTACCCGCAGTGGCTTTGCTGTCCGTTTCGCATATATTTTGAATAAACTGTTTTATTGTTATATTGTTAGTCAAATCGACATTGCGGTTATTCTTCTGCATAATTCGATATTGAGGTTACAGTGTATGTCAAATTGAAACTGTTTGTGGATGTGTTGTGCAACAAGTTGTTATTGTGCTGTGTTGTACATGTACTACAAGTTGTTATTGTGCTGTGTTGAACGTTTACTACAAGTTGTAATTGTGCTGTGTTGTATATGTACGTGTACTACAAGTTGTTATTGTGCTGTGTTGTACATGTACGCGTACTACAAGTTGTTATTGTGCTGTGTTGTACGTGTACTACAAGTTGTTATTGTGCTGTGTTGTACGTGTACTACAAGTTGTTATTGTGCTGTGTTGTACATGTACGTGTACTACAAGTTGTTATTGTGCTGTGTTGTACATGTACGTGTACTACAAGTTGTTATTGTGCTGTGTTGTACATGTACGTGTACTACAAGTTGTTATTGTGCTGTGTTGTACATGTACGTGTACTACAAGTTGTTATTGTGCTGTGTTGTACATGTACGTGTACTACAAGTTGTTATTGTGCTGTGTTGTACATGTACGTGTACTACAAGTTGTTATTGTGCTGTGTTGTACATGTACGTGTACTACAAGTTGTTATTGTGCTGTGTTGTACATGTACGTGTACTACAAGTTGTTATTGTGCTGTGTTGTACATGTACGTGTACTACAAGTTGTTATTGTGCTGTGTTGTACATGTACGTGTACTACAAGTTGTTATTGTGCTGTGTTGTACATGTACGTGTACTACAAGTTGTTATTGTGCTGTGTTGTACATGTACGTGTACTACAAGTTGTTATTGTGCTGTGTTGTACATGTACGTGTACTACAAGTTGTTATTGTGCTGTGTTGTACATGTACGTGTACTACAAGTTGTTATTGTGCTGTGTTGTACATGTACGTGTACTACAAGTTGTTATTGTGCTGTGTTGTACATGTACGTGTACTACAAGTTGTTATTGTGCTGTGTTGTACATGTACGTGTACTACAAGTTGTTATTGTGCTGTGTTGTACATGTACGTGTACTACAAGTTGTTATTGTGCTGTGTTGTACATGTACGTGTACTACAAGTTGTTATTGTGCTGTGTTGTACATGTACGTGTACTACAAGTTGTTATTGTGCTGTGTTGTACATGTACGTGTACTACAAGTTGTTATTGTGCTGTGTTGTACATGTACGTGTACTACAAGTTGTTATTGTGCTGTGTTGTACATGTACGTGTACTACAAGTTGTTATTGTGCTGTGTTGTACATGTACGTGTACTACAAGTTGTTATTGTGCTGTGTTGTACATGTACGTGTACTACAAGTTGTTATTGTGCTGTGTTGTACATGTACGTGTACTACAAGTTGTTATTGTGCTGTGTTGTACATGTACGTGTACTACAAGTTGTTATTGTGCTGTGTTGTACATGTACGTGTACTACAAGTTGTTATTGTGCTGTGTTGTACATGTACGTGTACTACAAGTTGTTATTGTGCTGTGTTGTACATGTACGTGTACTACAAGTTGTTATTGTGCTGTGTTGTACATGTACGTGTACTACAAGTTGTTATTGTGCTGTGTTGTACATGTACGTGTACTACAAGTTGTTATTGTGCTGTGTTGTACATGTACGTGTACTACAAGTTGTTATTGTGCTGTGTTGTACATGTACGTGTACTACAAGTTGTTATTGTGCTGTGTTGTACATGTACGTGTACTACAAGTTGTTATTGTGCTGTGTTGTACATGTACGTGTACTACAAGTTGTTATTGTGCTGTGTTGTACATGTACGTGTACTACAAGTTGTTATTGTGCTGTGTTGTACGTGTACTACAAGTTGTTATTGTGCTGTGTTGTACGTGTACTACAAGTTGTTATTGTGCTGTGTTGTACGTGTAAATTATTTTTGTTGTGTTATGACATCATTTGACATTATTTGTGATTATGTTGTAACACAAGTTGAGATTAAATGTGTTATGTTGTAGGACAATTTGATATAAATATAGTTGAAGAATATATTTCCATAACTGTTTGTGATTACGTTGAAGGACAAGTTGCCGTTCGTGGGTAGACTATATGTACTAGTTATACGTAAATATATTTTGAAATTTAAACTTGAATTGATTCAAAAAGCACACATTCGAAGTTTAGTTATCTCGGTCAGGCCGTATCAATTTCAATGCGCTATATACACATGAACATTGAAATCATATTTTTAATTATATGTTACGATATAGTAATGAGTTTCAACTAAGCAAACTTATATATAATGCTAAATATGGACATGTCTACCTAATCAGTTTGCTTCCTTTCACTTTGGTGGCGTTTACCCCTATTTTTCTTACCATTTTATTTTATCTTTTTATAAGAACTTTCAGTTCATAACTTGTCCTTGCGAGCATTTGTTTTTTTATTTCAGTACAGAAAAGTTAAATGATACCAGGCCTACAATATCTTTTCTCAAACCACCCCCATTGATCTAATTTGTACAGGTATAACTGTGATATATGTCACGCCTGAGTTGTATTACCGCATGCGTACCGAACATCAAATAACTATTTTGATCAAGTATTCTTCTTGCTATTTTCAGGCATAATTTTGGTCGAACAAATATATGTTTAAGTTTGACAATCCATTACCAAGGTTCATATATGGACTGAGTGAGTTTCTGTAATGTCTTATATATTTCACAACGTGATAATTCATCGATAACCTTTAGAAAATCAAACCAGACAGACATCATTTTTTTTCTTTTTAATTCTAACACACATTTAACAAGGAAGCCTATTTTGTCAGGTTTTCCTTACATTGACATTCATTTTCTTTGTAGTTGTGTTCCAGACAAAAAGTAATCTTTTGCGTTTCGGGAAAGACGCAGTTTTTTAAAATTCAGATTGGTGTAATAATTAAAAACATTCGCACAATTTGTTTGGTGGTCAATCTATACAAAAGGCTTAATTCGCACATGTAACTACTCAACAATAAAGTGTGTTTTGTACTGAGTTAAGATTATTTAGAAAGCTGTTCAAGATTCTTGTAAAATTTAAATAGACGACGAACCATCTTGAATGCTGTTTTGCTATGAGTTGCCGAAACATCTGCAAAACAACGAAATTGTAACGACATAATCTTATTTTATATTTTTCAAACGGTTTCTGAAACTTTTTTATCTTGAAATATATTACATCCCAGCCACTAACCAAGACTTTACATGAACTTATTTGATGTAAACCATACTGTTACCATACGGGAATATGCAGAAGTAATACACCTATACTGTCGATCTTACATAGGTGTCATTAAAGGTGATGAAATCATATAGTGCCACTGTTATTGTCATCTCGTTAAAATGTCGTAACTTGGACACGTTAGAATGACCTCGGCCTGGTAATATTAATCTGACACTGGGTACACCATGGGTACCCAGGGAGCAAGCCTAGTAAAACTTTAGTGTGATACTGGGCTCAACACGGGTATCTAAGGAGCCAACTTGGTAATGTTAATCTAACACCGGGCACACCATCACCGGGCACACGATGACTGCCCAGGGAAACAGTCTGGTAACATGAATGAGACATCGGGCAGACCATGTTTGCCCATGGAGTAAGCCTTGTAACATTACTATGACACCGGACACACCATGGTTGTCCACGAAGCCAGCCTGGTAACATTACTATGACCCGGGCACACCATGGGTGCCAAGGGAGCCAGGCTGTAAGCATTACTATGACAACGGGCACACAATGGTTGCCCATGGAGCCATCCTGGTAACATTCATGTGACACCGGACACATCATGGGTGCCTACGGAGCCAGTCTGGTAAAACTAATGTGACGTCGGGCACGACATAGGTACCTAAGGAGCCAATCTTGTGATATTAATGTGACATCGGGCACACCAAGGGTACCCAGAAAGTCAGCCTGCTAGCATTAATGTGAGACCGGGCACACCAAGGGTACCCAGAAAGTCAGCCTGCTAGCATTAATGTGACACCGAGCACACCCAGCCAGGTAACATTAATGTGACACCGAGCACACCATGGGTGCCCAGGTACCATACCATTTATGTTTCACCAGATAACCTGAATGTCTGGGCTCAGAAACCTCACCATTAGGATAAGAAAATTCGTAATTTTACTATTTTACTATTCAAAGAAAATTATTATAGCCAGAAACCCCTATTGGTTGGGAAACCAAACACATCTAAGATGTTGGGGGTATCTAGTTAGGTCAGACAAACCATTAAGGTATGGCTTTTTTTATTTCAACAACAATAAAAACGATCCATTAACATCAAATCCATTGATTAAACCTCAGCACCTTGATAATTATTATGACACTTCATAATTTTGGTTGGATAACTTTTTGTTCGAAAACCTTTTCATAGTTCTAGTGGGGAAGCGTCACTGTAATAATAAAGATAAGCTTCATTTTTGATGGGATATTTTTTTTAGTAGGCAACCCTGTTGGTCGAGAGGTTTCGTATTTTACTTTAAAATTTTGACCGAAACCCGTAATGGTTGGAAGGATTTGCTATATAATAGTTGGATCAATCGCAATTATTTGTATTTGCTGATCTCACATTTTACGTTAAGGATCTGCTCTTGTGAAAAGTAATTTTTTTGGCTGAGTTGCTATTTTGAGTCAGACCTTATTTCAAAGTGGAGAATATGGAAAATAAGAAATAGTTTTTTTGCTGATTAAAAACTTAATTAATTAATATTATCAGGGTTGAAAGAAATTGTTTTATTCATCTTAAAACACTCAAAGATTGACCGGTTCACTGTTAACTTTTGCGTGCTCAAAAGACAATTGGGCTCCAGCCGATATGATGGTACAATTGTATAGTGAGTATTAAAATCGCGTAACTACTATTTTGGATACAGTTGCAAATGGCAACGCGATAATAATTTTTGTGATGAATCAAGTGTCAAAATAGGTGACATGTTTGACCTTGCTTAGAGTGTAAGTAATTTACATTTTCAAATGTTTTTTGACATATTGTTCTGATGCATGTTTGCTTTTAAAATCCAACACAATTTGTTAAATCTATTATAATCCTGTTTCACTAGATCAAAACAAATTTTGAACGTGATTTAAACCTCAGAAGAGCAGATCCTTAAGAACCGACATTATAGATTCGAAGGTTCATTGGTAAGATGGAAAAATTTGGTCAAAATCATATTCCATAAATTGATTATAAAACAGACAGAACGACGATGCTGTTGTTATATGGACTAGTTAGACGTCTATTCGCGACAGGAAGGATGTAGTACTTCACAATCGTCTCTTACTCGAGTTAGCTCCCTTGAAACTTTGGTGGCTGATGCAGTTGAGCGTCTAATCGCCACAAAATAAGCATTTTGTATCAGGAAAGGTCGATTTCACAGATTATTGTACAGTATTTGGTTTGAATCAGCTATGTTAAGCGATACGCATTGCTAATCAAGGCTGGACATGCTTCACTGTTTTCTAACAACCCTTGTTATCACGATACACTGACGTACACAGCGACCAACCAATTGAGCTTGCTTACCGGAACGCTCCACAGCAGCTCTATGGTATACAGGCTGTACTACCTACGTCTACCGCTCTATCGTCACGTTGGAGAAGGTGTGTCTAAGGCCATGCCAGCACGTGAATTACAATAGTAAGTCTGAGTAATGCCTGATCCGGCGCCCGTTCTATACTATATTTTGTAGTCAGTATTTATTAAAACGTTTTACCTATATTTGTTACAAATTAGAAAGAATGAAAACAGAGATCGTGCTGACAAAGAATTCGTCTTTAATCAGCTCTATATATGCTACTAAGTCTAATACTACTGATAATCTGTAATCGACATGTTAAAATAATAAAACGTCAACATGTTGGTATACATAGTTATTATGACATACAATATTATCTATACACATGAATATCCAGAACATTTAACAGTCACATATGTTTCTACTGTCGAACGAGATCAATGAACATTGGTTAATTACCCTACGCTGGATACCTGAGGAACAAAGCTCGAAAACTAATGACACATAACAAATACTCGGTGGTACATTATTATAAAAGTACGCCTAAGTCGTATATCATTGGAGCTAGTGATACAGATCATGCTAATTACAATAATTATCGAAAAAGATGCATAATATATGTTAAAGTGTTAATGTGCAAAGCTATGGAAACAGCAGCAAAATGTAAGGTAAAATGATGATTTAGTATTTCAAATGCATATAAAACGAATAGAAGGCAAATGGAACTAATAAAATTCTACGGCGATATACATGTTGTGAGTTAATAAATACTAGCGGACAGTATTCTGTACATCCAACAGCAAAAGTGGATGACAAAATGACAATTTTGGATTTTTTAAAGTGGCAATAAAGTTATTAATTTCTAACATCTTATTTATTTACATATTCGGAATTAGTTGATGTCAGATATACGTCTATAAACATGGATACATACGTGTGTGTATGACACCTTCCTGGTACTGAAGAAACTGTATCTCTCCTAACCTAATCGTCGGAGTTAAGAGACATTGCTAACAGTAAATGTGAGCTCCGTACTGGTGCCCTTGGGGAGAGACTTGGATATAGATTGTCATTGAAATATTCTACGTGTGTTTAGATGGGAGCTCGACCAGACGTTGGGAGCCTCACGATCAATGGTTTCTGTGTTTTCTTTCTCGGTCCAAAGCAACCTATTGCCATTGACGGGTTGACCTTACCGTCTCGAAGGATTCCAGTTTTATAGCATACCTGAAAATAGCTAAGACCAGATACGGTAGCGGTTTAATCGACACATGTCTAGGACTGCGGACATGGGGGCTGACCAATAACCTGATCGGCACCGAGTCCAAATTGTGAAATAAATCTACACGAACAAATCCATGTTTAGGAGGACACTTTGTATGCGTTCTATGTTAAGTATCGTGGTTTATAAAAAAAATCTATCCTGTTATTGTTTTATGAGGTAGCACTTATCTTTACTGTGTATAGCAGCTGATCACCCCGTAAACCATATCACAGAACCATGAAGAATGTATTGAAAGAAAACAAGAGTACCATCTGATAAGATTGTGAACACTACTTGATGGTTTTACTCGCTGACATTGTACCTCGCATTTTACAGGGGAAAGGCGTGTCGCATCGCTACAAAACTACTTACACATTCAGTGTCGTGTAAAAGAGTCTAGAAAGAAAACTAGTCTACAAATTCACCTGGTCCCGTACAAAAAGATGGTACTGAAGTACAGCAAGGACACAAAGTGTCAAAGAAGTCGACCCGTTAGCCCTGGGAGAGAGTCCCATCGTGAACGAGTGTTGATGCGGATTGCATACTATCTCCATGGGGATAATTCTGTCGCAAAGAAGTGCTAGTCTGAGCAACGCTGCTGTATAGTCACGTGTGATACAACATAGGTGTCAAGGAAACATGCTGGTTAGCTATACTCAGTTCACAGACCCCTTGTCCACATATAGAATTATCCTGCCATGTAGCTTGTACTTCAACGTATGCAGTGCGCATCAGATACGCGTTTTCAACGGTTGGTTTTCCACTGACGGACAACGAAGGGACATTCGTTATAACGAAAAAAATTAGGCACGTGTGCATTAACTGGGTAGTTTAAACAACTACGTTCGTGAAGAATGTTACTGCAGAACTATACATGTGCAGGATTGGTAGAATTAATGTGAGATATGTAACTAGATTAATTGATTTCAGGTGCAACCGCCTTTGGCAAAGCCGACTAGATCTCTGGAAAACCACATGCTCAATGTTTCGGTCTGTATTGGAATTGACAGTTAAGCAAACTTGTTTTGAGAATTGGGATGTATCTTTTGAAATAGAATAAATCAATTTTTTGCAGCTGCAATGTGATAAGTTTAAATTGGGGGTACTACATGCCTACAGCGCCCGATGTTCACCACATAATAGGCTTCTGGACGTAAATCGTTCGTATAATTTTCAAACGCATCGTTGTTATTGCTGTAGTCTATGATAGGCTTGTTTTAAGAAAATAATATTTCATAAATGAAATTATACACAACCAACGGATACATCGAATGATGATATCTTCATTCCAAAAACAATATTTCGAAATATCATAAAAAAGGGTTGCGAGTTGCAAAAATCGAATAGATAAACATACGATGTACAATGCGGTTGCATTCTCTTATATATTTGCTACTGGTAATCTACTTTGCTTTGTAAGCTACAAGTTCCAAATGCAGCCAAATTGTCAGAAGGGAAACAGCTATATTGGAATATAAAAGAAGAATGCGAAGCTATGAGCGAGGGTTCTCAAAACAGCTCTCGTCATCACAAGTGGAGACCAGAGATTTACGGAGTAGAGTCCTCACGGGATCCTTAAGTGGATGGCGGTATCAATCAAAACTGCAACTCAAAAATTCTACTCTGTTCTAAGGTACCACACAAAACAGGGAAAAGAAAGATCAAATGACGGCCAGCCAACTACAGTATGAAGAAAAAACACACTCGGTCACGACAGCCAGAGAGTGGCACAATAACCAACCTTACCTAAAATGGGTACCGAGGACGCGGCCGGTGGAAGATTTGCTTCAAACAACAACAACAAGACGAAGTATGCCATGAATATACTCATTCCTGGAGGTAAGAGACAAAAGTAAAACGTATTAAGTTGAGTAGGCCATCAGTGTCGCTTACCTAGGACGGGAACCGCGTTAGCTGCAGGAGGGAGATTGCCTTCAAACAACAACAGTAAGACGAAGAAAGCCATAAATATGGACATTCCTGGCAAAAGATAAAAACATCATGTTTAAAGCCGATATATCACTTCAAGGTACTAGAGTAGTTAGTGTAGATTGTTATTCAATTACTTAACTGAAAAACGTAAGATATGTTTTACGGGATATAGGTAGATATCGTTCAGCTAGCTTTGTAATGTGTGATTTATGACGATGATTTAGTGTTTAGTCAAAACAGGTGCGCGGCATGTTCATAGGGTACTTAGAGCATGAGTTTTGTCCTTAATTACTGCAATGCTACATATACGTGTACTGGTTAGGTCTTCAAGTACCTATCTATCGTACACCTCAGCACCCGTCTATCCAACAGCAGATAAATATCTCGGCACCCGTCTATCCCAGTGTAATATGACTGAGCATCCATCTGTCATGGGTGTGTACAAAACTTATCAGTACCAACAGTAGGTTTACACTGTACAGCACCATTCGTCCAGCCTGAGGATTTAATACCTAAGTATCTATCTATCCTAGTGTATGGTATACTACAGCACCTATATATCTAAGTGTAAGTTACATGTATACAACAGCACTTGTCTATCCCAATGGTAGATATATCTATACTGCATCACCCGTCTATCCTAGTGTTTAAAACATGTATACCACAGCACCCGTCACTCCTGGTGTTTCAGACATCAATACCACAGCACTTGTCTATCAGAGTGTTAAAGACATGTATACCACATCACCCGTCTATCCTAGTGTTTAAGACATCGATACCACAGCACCCGTCTATCCTAGTGTTTAAGGCATGTATACCACAGCACCCGTCTATCCTAGTGTTTAAGACATCGATACCACAGCACCCTTCTATCCTAGTGTTTAAGGCATGTATACCACAGCACCCGTCTATCCTAGTGTTTGAGGCATGTATACCACAGCACCCGTCAATCCTGGTGTTTAAGACATCAATACCACAGCATCCGTCTATCCTGGTGTTTAAGACATGTATACCACAGAACTTGACAGTCATAGTGTTTAAGACATGTATACCACAGCACCCGTCTATCGTAGTGTTTAAGCCATGCATACAACAGCACCCGTCTATCCTAGTGTTTAAGGCATGTATATCACAGCACCCGCCAATCTTAGTGTTTAAGACATGTATACCAAAGCACCCGTCAATCCTGGTGTTTAAGACATCAATACCACAACACCCGTCTATCCTGGTGTTTAAGACATGTATACCACAGCACCCGTATATCCTAGTGTTTAAGCCATGCATACAACAGCACCCGTCTATCCTAGTGTTTAAGACATGTATACCACAGCACCCGTCTATCCCAGTGTTTAAGACATGTATACCACAGCACCCGTATATCAAAGTGTTTAAGACATGTATACCACAGCACCCGTCTATCCTATATTATCTAACATTAAACTTTTATGGCCGTGCTGATAAAATCTAATACACCAACCAAGTCACTCGGTCATCCGTTGTAAATGAAAACAACAATATGAGTATCCTGAAATTCAAAGCGTGCTGAGATCAATTCTAACAGCAGATGAGAGAACCTCCATGTACTTTGATGACGAGACACATACATGTATCATTAATTGTTCTCAGTTTTAAACTAGATGTGTTGTGGTATTGATCTTAGGCGGACGCCAACTGTCTACCACCAAGATTGTGCCTTAGAGTCACTCAAAGTACCGACTACCTCCCAGACCGTGTCCTACAATCTCAAACATAACCGACTACCTCCCAGACCGTGTCCTACAATCTCAAACATAACCGACTACCTCCCAGATCGTGTCCTACAATCTCATACATAACCGACTACCTCCCAGATCGTGTCCTACAGTCTCAAACATAACCGACTACCTCCCAGACCGTGTACTACAGTCTCAAACATAACCGACTACCTCCCAGATCGTGTCCTACAATCTCGTACATAACCGACTACCTCCCAGACCGTGTCCTACAGTCTCATACATAACCGACTACCTCCCAGTACGTGTCCTACAGTCTCATACACAACCGTCTACCTCCCAGTACGTGTCCTACAGTCTCATACACAACCGACTACCTCCTAGATCATGGTTAACAGTCTCATACACAACCGGCTACCTCCCAGTACGTGTCCTACAATCTCATACACAACCGGCTCCCTCCCAGTACGAGTCCTACAGTCTCATGCACAATCGTCTACCTCCCAGTAAGTGTCCTACAGTCTCCTACACAACCGGCTACCTCTCAGTACATGTGCTAAATCCTCATACACAACCGTTTACCTCCCAGTACGTTTCCTACAGTCTCATAAAAAACCGTCTACCTCCCATTACGTGTCCTACAGTGTCATACACAACCGTCCACCTCCCAGTACGTGAACTACAGTCTCATACATAACCGTCTACCTCCCATTACGTGTCCTACAGTATCATACACAACCGTCTCCGTCACAGTCCGCGGCCTACAGTCGCATACACAACCGTCTGCCTCCCAGTACGTGTCTTACAGGCTCATACACAAACGGCTACCTCCCAGTAGGTGTCCTACAGTCTCACACACAACCGACTACCTCCCAGATCGTGTCCTACAATCTCATACACACCCGTCTACCTCCCAGGACTTGTCCTACATTCTCATCCACAACCTCTACCTCCCAGTACGAGTCCTCCAGCCTCATACACAACCGTTTACCTCCCAGTACGTGAACTACAGTCTCATACACAACCGTCTACCTCCCAGTCCGTGTCCTACAGTCATTCACCACAGAATTCTACCTCGACCATGTTCTTCATTCAATAACACCGCCGATTATCGCCCAGACCTTGTCCTACGGTCACTTACATCGCAAACTACCGCTCAGACCTTGTCCTAAGGTCTCTTACACCGCAAAATACCTCCCTGACATCATTCTACAATCTCTTACACCGCGGACTACCTTGTCCTACAGTCTCTGACATCAATGATTAACGTCCAGATAATCTTTTATCGTCTACTTAAGCACGCTGCTGACGTAGTGCTAAAGGGTAAAAGGGAAAAATAGAAATGTCAGCATCACCACTTCCTTTTCTCCAGCTTTTCTAAAATAAATACACAATGTAACAGCTAGCTTTCCTAAAAGAAAATAGAAAATCTGGGCAGCAGCTGTTACCTACTGAAACCTTCAATAAAAGCATTTCAAAAACATATCAAGGATGTATTTCATGAAGAACACTTGACGGATCCAACACGTCACTATTTTGATGTGGTAGATGCCTGGTTATATAACGTTTCGTAGTCAAATTAGCCATCAGACTGTGGAAAAGATGGGGTTTTGGTCATATCTAACCATACCTACTGTAAGAACGGTGCGAGAACGATCGATGACAGACGCACGTGGGACTTGCGGCGGGAGTGTCGCCGGGGAACGGGAGTCTGGGCGGGGTCTTGTCCGTCTAAGTTACATCATAAGCGATCAACATCGTATTTATAAAGAGGCTCGTGCCTCTGACTAAACTGACCTAAGTGGGTCGCCCAGGAGACAGGCGGTAAATAGTGGGTAGCTTTCCGTACCAACGCATACATATATGAATGCCAAACGGCTATTGTGTTGTATGTCCAAGCAGAATTTGTTAGAAATTAACAACTTTTATACACTGTTCCCTACCCAATCATTTGAGAAAACAATAACTATTATATGGAGACATGTACCACTTATTGTACAGTATTTCAAACATGTGAGAAAGTTATATATATGATATACACAGTGTGCCTTACCAAAACTTGAGAGAAAGTAGCGATTGTATACAGTATTCCCCAACAATACTTTAAAAGGCAGCAACTAGTAAACAGTATTTCCCTTCTAGAAGATGTGAGAAGGTACATGTAGTAATTCTGAACCAGAAGCATTTAAAAAAGGCCCCAACAATGCAATAACTTAACCGTCTATGATAGTCTAACCGCATATACAGGTTGCATACATGTACAAGTAACAGACTTCGTTTCACTGGCAATACTTGAATGAAAGCGTGGACCACGTGGTTGTAGTGAGAGAACAAGCGACCCTATAACAGCAGGTAGTCAACTAGGAAATGTGAAGGAGAAAGGACGCACATCATCAAACAGATGATCACTGGAACTTTTAGCTTAGACCTCAACAACTCATACATAGAGACAGACATACCCTAACCACTAGCTCTGTTAAAAACGATACCTGTATATGGCAACAGCTGTACACACCTGGTTAAGTTTGACACGCATCAACTTCCTGAACGCTATCGATCTACCGACCTCCCCCTCCTTGTTCCCTGAGAGTGTCCCTGTGTAAACGATGGTTACAGCTGGATCAATGGGAGGGCAAACACCAATGCACTGGCTTGTTAGTGCTATCCTATCATCACAGACGCGCTCATTGGCCCGGCACCTTTCGATTTCCCTTCCTACCCATTACCGTGGAGCATGTTTAATTAAAATATTGCCGTCAGGAAAACCATGTAATTGTCGAAATGTTGAATAAATATCTAAATGAATTGACTAGTATTAAATCAAATGCTTCAACGCGAAGCAATAAAAGAAGACACGACGCCCTGCGTGCTGTAATCAGGGTATACACCGCCGTAACTGAAACATTTCTACACGGCGGATTGCTGTTTTCATTAAGTGGAATTGAAGAAACCATAACGTGTTCTTAAACATAATTCAAATAGATAATTTATAAAACATTGTTATTTTGTCATTATCATTTCAATGCGGGTTCTAAGTATGTTTAAACATATCATAATGACATCTTAATTGAAGTTTTAACAACACATTCTGTAATCATATTTCATACCGTATTTTTACACCGATAACGTTTGCAGTGCTAGGTAACAAACACCATACTGTTATATTCTCTGTGAAGACATCCAGATACCTGTAATGACACAAATGCACCTGTCCTGACAGGTATGTACCTAATGACACACACGCACCTGCTCTGACAGGCATGTACCTGTAATGACATACACGCACCTACTCTGACAGGTATGTACCTGTAATGACATGCACACACCTGCTCTGACAGGAATATACCTGTTATGACATGCACGCACCTGCTCTGACAGATACAATGTATGTACCTGTAATGACACACACGCATCTACCCTGACAGGTATGTACCTGTACTGCATAACATAATCTGCATGCTCATATAGTTAATAATGTCTAGTGCTCCAAAGAATTAAACCCGGTCATCCAAAGCATCAAAGTCATACATTGTAATTTAGTTTCCAGTTTCGCCATACAGCTATCGACACATTGTTAAAGTGTAAATGTAGTCATGTTTACAAATGTATTAATTCTACGACTAAACTTCATGTACTTTAGTTTAAAAACCAAGTACTGAATTGTGTCTATTTAAAGAACTGCATCAAGTTCATTCATGAATTTGCATTACACTTAATCATATACAAATATTAAATTCATCATTCTACAGGAACTGCATTTAGCCAAATCAGTTTTAAAATGGTATAGTATTATAAAAGAAAGGAATCTTAAACTATTGTACATTAACTCAGTCTATTCAAAAATCAAATGTGATGATACTTAATAATGTACATTGCTGACAGGACATTTGGACTAGGACCAAGAATGTAAACACAGCCGGATTAGCGTCACCGTGTTTGTCCTGGGTGTGTGTTACACTGTAGATAACAGGAATCATAGATATAGCCTGATTAGCGTCACCGTGTCTGTCCTGGGTGTGTGTTAAACTGAATATAACAGGAATCATAGATATGTATGTCCTGGGTGTGGGTTACACTGAAGATAACAGGAAGCATAGATATAGCCTGATTAGCGTCACCGTGTATGTCCTGGGTGTGTGTTACTGGACATAACAGGATTGGCGTTACAGTGCATGTCCTGGGTGAGTCTTAGCTGGGCATATTAAGAATCATAGATATAGCCTTATTGGCGTTACAGTGTACATGTATGTCCTGAGTGTGTGTTAGCTGGACATAACAGTAATCATATATATAGCCTTATTGGCGTTACAGTGGATGTCCTGGGTGAGTCTTAGCTGGGCATATTAAAAATCATAGATATAGCCTTATTGGCGTTACAGTATATGTCCTGTGTGAGTCTTAGCTGGGCATATTAAAAATCATAGATATAGCCTTATTGGCGTTACAGTATATGTCCTGGGTGAGTTTTAGCTGGGCATATTAAGAATCATAGATAAAGCCTTATTGGCGTTACAGTATATGTCCTGTGTGAGTCATAGCTGGGCATGTTAAGAATCATAGATATAGCCTGATTGGCGTCACCGTGTATGTCTTTGGTGTCTTAGTAGGACATAACAGGAATCATAGATATAGCCTGATTGGCGTTACAGTGTATGACCTGCGGAGTCTTAGCTGGGCATAACAGGAATCATTGACATAGCCTGATTGGCGTTACAGTGTATGTCTTGGGTGTGTCTGAGCTGGTCATAACAGGAATCATAGATATAGCCTGATTGGCATTAGAGTGTATGTCATGGGTGTGTCTGAGCTGGTCATAACAGGAATCATAGATATAGCCTGATTGGCGTTACAGAAAAGTCTTGGGTGTCTTAGTTGGTCATAACAGGAATCATAGATATAGCCTGATTGGCGTTATAGTGTATGTCTTGGGTGTGTCTGAGCTGGTCATAACAGGAATCGTAGATATAGCCTTATTAGCGTTACAGTGTATGTCCTGGGTGTGTCTGAGCTGGTCATAACAGGAATCATATATATAGCCGTATTGGCGTTACAGTGTATGTCCGGAGTGAGTCTTAGCTGGGCATAACAAGGAATCATATATATAGCATGATTGGCGTTACAGTGTATGTCCTGGGTTAGTATTAGCTTGGCATAACAGGAATGATAGATATATCCTTATTGGCGTAACAGTGTATGTCCTGGGTGTGTCTGAGCTGGTCATAACAGGAATCATATATATAGCCGTATTGGCGTTACAGTGTATGTCCCGAGTGAGTCTAAGCTGGACATAACAGGAATCATAGATATAGCCTGATTTGCGTTACAGTATATTTACTGGATTAGTATTAGCTGGGCATAACAGGAATCATAGATATAGCCTTATTGGCGTTCCAGTGTATGTCCTGGGTGTGTCTGAGCTGGTCATAACAGGAATCATATATATAGCCTTATTGGCGTTACAGTGTATGTCTTGGGTGTCTTAGCTGGACATAACAGGAATCATATATATAGCCTGATTGGCGTTACAGTGTATGTCCCGAGTGAGTCTTAGCTGGGCATAACAGGAATCATATATATAGCCTTATTGGCGTTACAGTGTATGTCTTGGGTGTCTTAGCTGGACATAACAGGAATCATAGATATAGCCTGATTGGTCTTACCGTGTATGTCCTGTGTGTGTGTTAGCTGGACATAACAGGAATCATATATATAGCATGATTGGCGTTACAGTGTATGTCCTGTGTGAGTCTTAGCTTGGCATAACAGGAATCATATATATAGCCTGATTGGCGTTACAGTGTATGTCCCGAGTGAGTCTTAGCTGGTCATAACAGGAATCATAGATATAGCCTGATTGGCGTTACATTGTATGTCCTGTGTTTGTCTTAGCTGGGCATATTAAGAATCATAGATATAGCCTTATTGGCGTTACAGTGTATGTCCTGGGTGTGTGTTAGCTGGACTTAACAGGAATCATATATATAGCCTGATTGGCGTTACAGTGTATGTCCTGTGTGAGTCTTAGCTGGTCATAACAGGAATCATAGATATAGCCTGATTGGCGTTACATTGTATGTCCTGTGTTTGTGTGTTAGCTGGACATAACAGGAATCATATATATAGCCTGATTAGCGTTACAGTGTATGTCCTGTGTGAGTCTTAGCTGGTCATAACAGGAATCATAGATATAGCCTGATTGGCGTTACAGTGTATGTCCTGTGTTTGTTAGCTGGACTTAAAAGGAATCATAGATATAGCCTGATTGGCGTTACATTGTATGTCCTGGGTTAGTATTAGCTGGGCATAACAGGAATCATATATATAGCCGTAATGGCGTTACAGTGTATGTCCCAAGTGAGTCTTAGCTGGGCATAACAAGGAATCATATATATCCTGGGTGTGTCTGGCTGGTCATAACAGGAATCATATATATAACTTTATTGGCGTATATTTCATGTTGCTAGTGCGCATTTAAATGTAACACATAATCATAGAAAATATGACACTAATACCAACCAAGATTATGCATGATGACAAGGCGTTAAAATCTGAAACATATACATGTACATTAAACTAGTCGCTTCTTTTGCAATCAAACCTACTGTCAACGTATTTCTGGATACATTTTTTCTAAACATTTTCTTTCTTTATAAGTCTCCCTCAATATACCACTCCTTTTATAACGTCAGCGATGGCAGTATAATGAAGTTTTACAAAACCCTAACACATGTTTACATAACCCTGACATATGGTTACATAACCCGGACACATGTTTACTTAACCCCGACACATGTTTACATAACCCTGAAACATGATCACATAATCCTGACATATGTTAATATAACCCAGACACATGTTAACATAACCCTGACATATGTTAATATAACCCAGACACCTGTTTACATAACCCTGACATATGTTAATATAACCCAGACACATGTTAACATAACCCTGACATATGTTAATATAACCCTGACATATGTTTACATAACCGTAACACATGTTAACATAACCCTAACACATGTTTACATAGCCTTAACACATGTTTACATAACCCTGACATATGATTACATAACTCTGACATATGTTAATATAACCCTGACATATGTTTACATAACCCTGACATATGTTAATATAACCCTGACATATGTTTACATAACCCTGACATATGTTAATATAACCCTAACATATGATGACATAACCCTGACTTATGTTAATATAACTCTGACATATGTTTACATAAACCTAACACATGTTTACATAACCCTGATATATGTTTACATAACCCTGACATATGTTAATATAACCCTGACATATGTTAATATAACCCTGACATATGATTACATAACCCGGACACATGTTTACTAAACCCACACACATGTTTACATTACCCTGACATATGTTTACATAACCCGGATACATGTTTACATAACCCTGACATATGTTTACATAACCCTGACATATGTTAATATAACCCTGACATATGTTAATATAACCCTGACATATGTTAATAAAACCCTTGTCTTGGGTGTCTTAGTTGGTCATAACAGGAATCATAGATATAGCCTGATTGGCGTTACAGTGTATGTCCTGGGTGCGTCTGAGCTGGTCATAACAGGAATCATATATATAGCATGATTGGCGTTACAGTGTATGTCCCGAGTGAGTCTTAGCTTGGCATAACAAGGAATCATATATATAGCATGATTGGCGTTACAGTGTATGTCCTGGGTTAGTATTAGCTGGGCATAACAGGAATCATATATATAGCCGTATTGGCGCTACAGTGTATGTCCCGAGTGAGTCTTAGCTGGGCATAACAGGAATCATAGATATAGCCTTATTGGCGTTACAGTGTATGTCTTGGGTGTCTTAACTAACTGGACATAACAAGAATCATAGATATAGCCTGATTGGCGTTACAGTGTATGTCCTGTGTGAGTCTTAGCTGGTCATAACAGGAATCATAGATATAGCCTGATTGGCGTTACATTGTATGTCCTGTGTGTGTGTGTTAGCTGGACTTAACAGGAATCATATATATAGCCTGATTGGCGTTACAGTGTATGTCCTGTGTGAGTCTTAGCTGGTCATAACAGGAATCATAGATATAGCCTGATTGGCGTTACAGTGTATGTCCTGTGTTTGTTAGCTGGACTTAAAAGGAATCATAGATATAGCCTGATTGGCGTTACAGTGTATGTCCTGGGTTAGTATTAGCTGGGCATAACAGGAATCATATATATAGCCGTAATGGCGTTACAGTGTATGTCCCGAGTGAGTCTTAGCTGGGCATAACAAGGAATCATATATATAGCCGTATTGGCGTTACAGTGTATGTCCTGGGTGTGTCTGGCTGGTCATAACAGGAATCATATATATAGCTTGATTGGCGTATATTTCATGTGGCTAGTGCGCATTAAAATGTAACACATAATCATAGAAAATATGACACTAATACCAACCAAGATTATGCATGATGACAAGGCGTTAAAATCTGAAACATATACATGTACATTAAACTAGTCGCTTCTTTTGCAATCAAACCTACTGTCAACGTATTTCTGGATACATTTTTTCTAAACATTTTCTTTCTTTATAAGTCTCCCTCAATATACCACTCCTTTTATAACGTCAGCGATGGCAGTATAATGAAGTTTTACAAAACCCTAACACATGTTTACATAACCCTGACATATGGTTACATAACCCGGACACATGTTTACTTAACCCCGACACATGTTTACATAACCCTGAAACATGATCACATAATCCTGACATATGTTAATATAACCCAGACACATGTTAACATAACCCTGACATATGTTAATATAACCCAGACACATGTTTACATAACCCTGACATATGTTAATATAACCCAGACACATGTTAACATAACCCTGACATATGTTAATATAACCCTGACATATGTTTACATAACCGTAACACATGTTAACATAACCCTAACACATGTTTACATAGCCTTAACACATGTTTACATAACCCTGACATATGATTACATAACTCTGACATATGTTAATATAACCCTGACATATGTTTACATAACCCTGACATATGTTAATATAACCCTGACATATGTTTACATAACCCTGACATATGTTAATATAACCCTAACATATGATGACATAACCCTGACTTATGTTAATATAACTCTGACATATGTTTACATAAACCTAACACATGTTTACATAACCCTGATATATGTTTACATAACCCTGACATATGTTAATATAACCCTGACATATGTTAATATAACCCTGACATATGATTACATAACCCGGACACATGTTTACTAAACCCACACACATGTTTACATTACCCTGACATATGTTTACATAACCCGGATACATGTTTACATAACCCTGACATATGTTTACATAACCCTGACATATGTTAATATAACCCTGACATATGTTAATATAACCCTGACATATGTTAATAAAACCCTTGTCTTGGGTGTCTTAGTTGGTCATAACAGGAATCATAGATATAGCCTGATTGGCGTTACAGTGTATGTCCTGGGTGCGTCTGAGCTGGTCATAACAGGAATCATATATATAGCATGATTGGCGTTACAGTGTATGTCCCGAGTGAGTCTTAGCTTGGCATAACAAGGAATCATATATATAGCATGATTGGCGTTACAGTGTATGTCCTGGGTTAGTATTAGCTGGGCATAACAGGAATCATATATATAGCCGTATTGGCGCTACAGTGTATGTCCCGAGTGAGTCTTAGCTGGGCATAACAGGAATCATAGATATAGCCTTATTGGCGTTACAGTGTATGTCTTGGGTGTCTTAACTAACTGGACATAACAAGAATCATAGATATAGCCTGATTGGCGTTACAGTGTATGTCCTGTGTGAGTCTTAGCTGGTCATAACAGGAATCATAGATATAGCCTGATTGGCGTTACATTGTATGTCCTGTGTGTGTGTGTTAGCTGGACTTAACAGGAATCATATATATAGCCTGATTGGCGTTACAGTGTATGTCCTGTGTGAGTCTTAGCTGGTCATAACAGGAATCATAGATATAGCCTGATTGGCGTTACAGTGTATGTCCTGTGTTTGTTAGCTGGACTTAAAAGGAATCATAGATATAGCCTGATTGGCGTTACAGTGTATGTCCTGGGTTAGTATTAGCTGGGCATAACAGGAATCATATATATAGCCGTAATGGCGTTACAGTGTATGTCCCGAGTGAGTCTTAGCTGGGCATAACAAGGAATCATATATATAGCCGTATTGGCGTTACAGTGTATGTCCTGGGTGTGTCTGGCTGGTCATAACAGGAATCATATATATAGCTTGATTGGCGTATATTTCATGTGGCTAGTGCGCATTAAAATGTAACACATAATCATAGAAAATATGACACTAATACCAACCAAGATTATGCATGATGACAAGGCGTTAAAATCTGAAACATATACATGTACATTAAACTAGTCGCTTCTTTTGCAATCAAACCTACTGTCAACGTATTTCTGGATACATTTTTTCTAAACATTTTCTTTCTTTATAAGTCTCCCTCAATATACCACTCCTTTTATAACGTCAGCGATGGCAGTATAATGAAGTTTTACAAAACCCTAACACATGTTTACATAACCCTGACATATGGTTACATAACCCGGACACATGTTTACTTAACCCCGACACATGTTTACATAACCCTGAAACATGATCACATAATCCTGACATATGTTAATATAACCCAGACACATGTTAACATAACCCTGACATATGTTAATATAACCCAGACACATGTTTACATAACCCTGACATATGTTAATATAACCCAGACACATGTTAACATAACCCTGACATATGTTAATATAACCCTGACATATGTTTACATAACCGTAACACATGTTAACATAACCCTAACACATGTTTACATAGCCTTAACACATGTTTACATAACCCTGACATATGATTACATAACTCTGACATATGTTAATATAACCCTGACATATGTTTACATAACCCTGACATATGTTAATATAACCCTGACATATGTTTACATAACCCTGACATATGTTAATATAACCCTAACATATGATGACATAACCCTGACTTATGTTAATATAACTCTGACATATGTTTACATAAACCTAACACATGTTTACATAACCCTGATATATGTTTACATAACCCTGACATATGTTAATATAACCCTGACATATGTTAATATAACCCTGACATATGATTACATAACCCGGACACATGTTTACTAAACCCACACACATGTTTACATTACCCTGACATATGTTTACATAACCCGGATACATGTTTACATAACCCTGACATATGTTTACATAACCCTGACATATGTTAATATAACCCTGACATATGTTAATATAACCCTGACATATGTTAATAAAACCCTTGTCTTGGGTGTCTTAGTTGGTCATAACAGGAATCATAGATATAGCCTGATTGGCGTTACAGTGTATGTCCTGGGTGCGTCTGAGCTGGTCATAACAGGAATCATATATATAGCATGATTGGCGTTACAGTGTATGTCCCGAGTGAGTCTTAGCTTGGCATAACAAGGAATCATATATATAGCATGATTGGCGTTACAGTGTATGTCCTGGGTTAGTATTAGCTGGGCATAACAGGAATCATATATATAGCCGTATTGGCGCTACAGTGTATGTCCCGAGTGAGTCTTAGCTGGGCATAACAGGAATCATAGATATAGCCTTATTGGCGTTACAGTGTATGTCTTGGGTGTCTTAACTGGACATAACAGGAATCATAGATATCGCCTTTTTGGCGTTACAGTGTATGTCCTGGATGTGTCTGAGCTGGTCATAACAGGAATCATATATATAGCCTTTTTGGCGTTACAGTGTATGTCCTGGGTGTGTCTGAGCTGGTCATAACGGGAATCATATATATAGCCTGATTGGCGTTACAGTGTATGTCCTGATTGAGTCTTAGCTGGTCATAACGGGAATCATAGATATAGCCTTATTGGCGTTACAGTGTATGTCCTGGGTGTGTCTGAGCTGGTCATAACGGGAATCATATATATAGCCTGTTTGGCGTTACAGTGTATGTCCTGAGTGAGTCTTAGCTGGTCATAACAGGAATCATATATATATCCTTTTTGGCGTTACAGTGTATGTCCTGGATGTGTCTGAGCTGGTCATAACGGGAATCATATATATAGCCTGATTGGTGTTACAGTGTATGTCCTGATTGAGTCCTAGCTGGTCATAACGGGAATCATAGATATAGCCGGATTGGCGTTACAGTGTATGTCCTGGGTGTGTCTGAGCTGGTCATAACAGGAATCATATATATAGCCGTATTGGCGTTACAGTGTATGTCCTGGGTGAGTCTTAGCTGGTCATAACGGGAATCATAGATATAGCCTGATTGGCGTTACAGTGTATGTCCTGGGTGAGTCTTAGCTGGTAATAACGGGAATCATAGATATAGCCTTATTGGCGTTACAGTGTATGTCTTGGGTGTCTTAACTGGACATAACAGGAATCATAGATATCGCCTTTTTGGCGTTACAGTGTATGTCCTGTGTTTGGCTTAGCTGGGCATATTAAGAATCATAGATATAGCCTTATTTGCGTTACAGTGTATGTCCTGGGTGTGTCTGGCTGGTCATAACAGGAATCATATATATAGCCTTTTGGCGTTACAGTGTATGTCCTGGGTGAGTCTTAGCTGGTAATAACGGGAATCATAGATATAGCCGGATTGGCGTTACAGTGTATGTCCTGTGTTTGTCTTAGCTGGGCATATTAAGAATCATAGATATAGCCTTATTTGCGTTACAGTGTATGTCCTGGGTGTTTCTGAGCTGGTCATAACAGGAATCATATATATACCTTTATTGGCGTATATTTCATGTTGCTAGTGCGCATTAAAATGCAACACATAATCATAGAAAATATGACACTAATACCAACCAAGATTATGCATAATGACAAGGAGTTAAAATCTGAAACATATACATGTACATTAAACTAGTCGCTTCTTTTGCAATCAAACCTACTGTCAACGTATTTCTGGATACATTTTTTCTAAACATTTTCTTTCTTTATAAGTCTCCCTCAATATACCACTCCTTTTATAACGTCAGCGATGGCAGTATAATGAAGTTTTACAAAACCCTAACACATGTTTACATAACCCTGACATATGATTACATAACCCGGACACATGTTTACTTAACCCCGACCCATGTTTACATAACCCTGAAACATGATCACATAATCCTGACATATGTTAATATAACCAAGACACATGTTAACATAACCCTGACATATGTTAATATAACCCAGCCACATGTTTACATAACCCTGACATACAATGTATGTTAATATAACCCAGACACATGTTAACATAACCCTGACATATGTTAATATAACCCTGACACATGTTTACTTAACCCCGACCCATGTTTACATAACCCTGAAACATGATCACATAATCCTGACATATGTTAATATAACCAAGCCACATGTTTACATAACCCTGACATATGATTACATAACTCTGACATATGTTAATTACCCTGACAAATGTTTACATAATCCTGACATATGGTAATTACCCTGACAAATGTTTACATAACCCTGACATATGTTAATATAACCCTAACATATGATTACGTAACCCTGACTTATGTTAATATAACTCTGACATATGTTTACATAACCCTAACACTTGTTTACATAACCCTGACATATGTATACATAACCCTGACATATGTTAATATAACCCTGACATACGTTAATATAACCCTGACATATGATTACATAACCCGGACACATGTTTACCTAACCCAAACACATGCTTACATAACCCTGACATATGATTACATAACCCGGACACATGTTTACTTAACCCCGACACATGCTTACATAACCCTGAAACATGATCACATAACCCAGACACATGTTTACATAACCCTAACATATGTTAATATAACCCAGACACATGTTAACATAACCCTGACATATGTTAATATAACCCTGAAATATGTTTACATAACCCTAACACATGTTTACATAACCCTAACACATGTTTACATAGCCCTAACACATGTTAACATAACCCTGACATATGATTACATAACCCTGACATATGTTAATATATTTACATTTGGTGTGGCAAAGCCCTTCTATATTACTAATGACGTACTGCCAATAGCAGCTTCATCTTATGAGACTATAACTGAAGTTGGTCTTTGCACCTCCGATCGACTTAACAGTGTCACTATCGAACTTATCGGTATCTTCTGCTTTGATCCCGAACACCAGCTGCCTGTCTCAAGTGTCTGTGTGATCAACAAACAATTATATGCCTGGGTATTTCACAAATTCAACCTTCTCCGGTTGCACGATCAACATCAACAACATGCCGGACTGCAAATATAACTCTGACCTGATTACTGCAGACTTCCGTTGAGTGTGTGCGCCGGATATAGGTCGCAATAAAATCGGAAAATGTTTTACGACACTTGATTAGTTACTTACAAAATGTTATTTGTTACTATGTATGAATCGAGAATATGATATATATATGAATTGAAAACAAATGAATTATTAAAGAAAGTTGTGGAGTCATTTCAATTGTGTATGGGAAATAGCGCGTGACGTCAGCTGTTATCTTTGTGCCGTTCTAGATATTGATCTGACATGACGGTAATAAGCGGGAAATTTGAAATTTGGAAAGACATAAATTATTTTTTGCGAATTCTCATTATGGAAACATAAATATAAGCAATAAACGGCATAGATGTGGCAGTTATACCAGTTGGTCTGCCACATCTATGCAGTTTAGTGCTTAAATAACCCTGACATGTGTTTACATAACCCTGACATATGTTAATATAACCCTAACATATGATTACATAACCCTGACTTATGTTAATATAACCCTGAAATGTGTTTACATAACCCTAACACATGTTTACATAACCCTGACATATCTTTACATAACCCTGACATATGTTAATATAACCTTGACATATGTTAATATAACCCTGACATATGTTAATATAACCCTGACATATGATGACATAACCCGGACACATGTTTACTTAACCCAGACACATGTTTACATAACCCTAACACATGTTTACTTAACCCAGACACATGTTTACATAACCCTGACATATGTTTCCATAACCCTAACACATGTTTACATAACCCTGACATATGTTTACATACCCCTGACATATGTTAATATAACCTTTACATAGCCCTAACACATGTTTACTAAACCCAGACACATGTTTACATTACCCTAACACATGTTTTCTTAACCCAGACACATGGTTACATAACCCTAACATATCTTTACATAACCCTGACACATGTTTACTTAACCCTGACACATGATTACATAACCCTAACATATGTTTACATAACCCTAACACATGTTTACTTAACCCAGACACATGTTTACATAACCCTGACATATGTTTACATAACCCTAACACATGTTTACATAACCCTGACATATGTTTACATAACCCTGACATATGTTAATATAACCCTGACATATGTTAATATAACCCTGACATATGTTAATATAACCCTGACACATGTTTACTTAACCCTGACACATGATTACATAACCATGACACGTGATCACATAACCCAGACACATTATCACATAACCCTGACACATGATCACAAAATCCTCACACTTGTTTACATAAACATGACACATGCTTACACAACCCTGACACATGTTTATATAACCCTGAAACATGATTACATAACCATGACACGTGATCACATAACCCAGACGCATGTTTACATATCCCTGATACATTGTACGTGATCATTTAACCCTGACACATGATCAGATAACCATGACACATGTTTACATAACCCTGACACTTGATCACATAACCTTGACACATGATCATATAACCCCAACACATAATCACATAACCCTGATACATGCAGGACATGTTAGTCTATGCATGATCGTATAATCCTTGTTCCTCCAAATCGGTGCCCATCCCCAAATTGCCAGACAACTCGAAATTTTGCTATACAAACAGTTAAATTCTTTAAACTTTCATTCCATTTATTTTTTATTTTTTAAATATAAACTTTCGTTAAATAGATCATCACAAATATTTCTGTTATAAAAAGTTGTTGACCATTGACTAAAAACAGCTGTATAAGGAAACTAGCATGGGCATAAGTTGATGACGAAAAATACCTACCAAGTTGCATTTTTGCCGGTGATTCCGGCGGGATCCAGAAAAGGACCAAAGTAAGTGACGTCAGCAACACGCAGGGTAGAATGAGGATGTAAGCATAGAAGGTGGCTCTTCTTCTGATGGTTATAGAAAACGTGAGGTCGATAAAGGGCGCTTGGCAACACACGTATTTCATGACATTTCTCTGAGCCGGTGTTTCTATGACGTCCCACACGTTACTCACATAGTAATCGTCCATAGTCATTTCACTGGCATTTACAAAATGGAGGTCCAGTTTAAATCCGTCGTAGGACCATGAACCGAACTTGAGGTGACAGTGTTGCTTGTCGAAGGGGAATGTAGCTACGTCTACGTTACACGAACTTTTGTAGACGGCCTGTGGAAGCCACGTTATGGTACCGTCATACCTCACCACGCACATCGCATCCCGGTTCTCAGTCAGTCTGTCGTCAGCACTGCAAAAGTGACGTCATAATGACGGTTATATATCAAAGTTCGAATAAGAAAATTAGGTAAGATGAAATTGGAAAATAAGTACGCGTTTCAGCATCTTATAATATTTTACATAATAGTAAAATATATTCTTATTTTCTAAATAGAATAGAAACACACACATCCAGGATTTGATTTTGCCGTCCTTGATATGACCATTCCCGATTATAATTTGCCAAAAGCCTGATCAAGATCTTGTGATTGGTGACAGGAAAATCATAAATTTATAAAAACATATATTTAATCACGACAACAATCAGATATTGTTCAGGAAGCGTCCCGATTTAGCCGTTTCCAGCCGAATTCGTCCCGATTCTCCCGTTCTCAATCCGAATCTGATCCGATATGTATCTTCCACGAAAAAAACGACAGAATCTGTCCCAGTAGCGTCCTGATTCTCCCGAATGCGATCCGACAGGGATCAGACAGTTACCGGACAGATCTGGACGCAATCTGGACTCAATCGGCAAGAAACGGCAATGAAAAATTTGTCCAAATCATGCCCGTTCATCACGACAGCGTCCCGATCCACAGGACACCGTCCAGACAACACAGGACATTGTTACGATAATTATTGATCCGATACAGCAGAATCTGTCACGACATAGTCACGATTGGAATCCGACTAGACAAAATCGGCTGTTTCCCGAATGTTAAGTGACGCACCTTACTATCGGGAGTGCTTGGCCGACCTCTCTGGACCTTTCACGATCCGTAGGACTCTGTTGCGAACGAATACGACAGCGTTCAGACAATGATAGGACATTCCAGCAATTGAGGATAGTAATCCGACTTTTTCACTTTTTGTGTCGTAGCACTGTCTGGTCTCAAACGGGAGCCGTAAGGGAAGTTTACAAATGTAGCATTGCTACAATGGGCGGCCACTGTAGGCACAGCCACAGTACTACATGTACTAGTATGATATAGTTTTATTGTAAAGTTGCTAGTTGCGCCACTGGCTAAACATTTGTCAAACACCTTGGTGCAATAGACCTATGGGCATATACTTAAATGGAGAGCCACAGTCCTAATACATTATTGGTCCAAACAGCGGGGCACCACAGCCCTTATACACATGTACTTAATTGGTTCAAAGTGTGGGACCAAACATTCTTTATACATTAAACTTTATTGAACCAACCAAGGTGGGGCGACACACCCCTTTTACTACATGTATATCGGTCCAAAGCATTTTGGCGCCACAGTTCTTATGCTTTAGTGGTCCAAACAGTGGAGCGCCTCAGTCCTTATGTTTTTCTTGTCTTATCGGTGTGACGACACAGTCCTTATGCTTCGCTTGTACAAACAGTTATGCGCAACAGTTCGTATGCTTCAATTGTCCAAAAATTGGGGTGCAACAGTCCTAATACTTTACTTGTCCAAACATTGGGGTGCCATAGTCCTTATGATTTACTTGTCAAAACAATGATGCGCAACCGTCCTAATACTTACTTGTCAAAATAATGATGTGCAACCGTCCGTATACTTTACTTGTCCAAACACTGGGGTGCAACAGTTCTAATGATTTACTTGTCCAAACCGTGAGGCGCCACAGTTTGTATGCTGTACTTGTCCAAACATTTGGGTGCAACAGTTCTAGCGCTTTACTTGTTCAAACATTGGGATGCAACAGTGTTTATGCTTCACTTGTCCAAACAGTGAGGCGCCACAGTTTTTGTGCTTTACTTGTTCAAACATTTTGACGCAACAGTCTTAATGCTTTACTTGTTCAAACATTTTGACGCAACAGTCCTAATACTTAACTTGTCAAAACATTGAGGTACAACCGTCCTAATACTTAACTTGTCAAAACATTGAGGTACAACCGTCCTAATGCTTTACTTGTCAAAACATAAGGGTGCAACCGTCCTCACACTTAACTTGTCAAAGCATTGGGGTTCAACCGTCCTAATACTTAACTTGTCAAAACATTGAGGTACAACCGTCCTAATACTTAACTTGTCAAAACATTGAGGTACAACCGTCCTAATACTTAACTTGTCAAAATATTTGGGTGCAACCGTCCTAATGCTTTACTTGTCAAAACATAAGGGTGCAACCGTCCTAACACTTAACTTGTCAAAGCATTGGGGTTCAACCGTCCTAATGCTTTAATTGTCCAAACCGTGAGGCGCCACAGTTTGTATGCTTAACTTGTCCAAACTGTCAGGCGCAACCGTCCTTATACTTAACTTTTCAAAACATTGGGGTTCAACCGTCCTAATGCTTAACTTTTCAAAACATTGAGATGCAACCGTCCTAACACTTAACTTTTCAAAACATTGAGATGCAACCGTCCTAATACTTAACTTGTCAAAATATTGGGGTGCAACCGTCCTAATGCTTTACTTGTCAAAACATAAGGGTGCGACCGTCCTAACACTTAACTTGTCAAAGCATTGGGGTTCAACCGTCCTAATGCTTAACTTGTCAAAACATTGGGGTGCAACCGTCCTAATACTTTACTTGTCTAAACATTGGGGTGCAACATTCCTAATGCTTTACTTGTCCAATCCGTGAGGCGCCAGAGTTTGTATGCTTAACTTGTCCAAACTGTCAGGCGCAACCGTCCTTATACTTAACTTTTCAAAACATTGGGGTACAATAGTCCTAATGCTTAACTTGTCAAAACATTAAGGTGCAACAGTCTTAATGCTTTACTTGTCAAAATATTGGGGTGCAACCGTCCTAATACTTAACTTGTCAAAATATTGGGGTGCAACCGTCCTAATACTTAACTTGTCAAGACATTGAGGTAAGACCGTCCTTATACTTAGCTTGTCAAAATATTGGGGTGCAACCGTCCTAACAATTAACTTGTCAAAGCATTGGGGTTCAACAATCCCAAGCTTAACTTATCAAAACATAAGGGTGCAACAGTCCTAATACTTAACCTGTCAAAACATTAGGATGCAACCGTCCTAATACTTAACCTGTCAAAACATTGAGGTGCAACATTCCTAATGCTTAACTTGTCAAAACATAAGGATGCAACCGTCCTAATACTTAACCTGTCAAAACATTGAGGTGCAACATTCCTAATGCTTAACTTGTCAAAACATTGAGGCGTCACAGTCCGTATGTTTCACTTGTCCAAATATTGGGGCGCAACATTTCCTATGCTTTAATTGTCAAAACAGTGAGGCGCCATAGTCCTTATTCTTTAGTTGTCCAAAAAGTGAAGCACCACAGTTTTTATGCTTTACTTGTAAAGGGTCGCCACAGTCCTTATGCTTTAGTTGTCCAAACATTCAGGCGTGATAGTCATTATGCTTTACTTGCCGAAACAGTGAGGCTTCATAGTTTTTTATGCTTTACTTGTCCAAACAGGAATGGCAACAGTCCTTATGCCTTAGTTGTCCAAACAGTGAGGCGTCATAGTTTTTATGCTTTACTTATCCAAACAGGGGTGGCCATAGTCCTTATGATTTAGTTGTCCAAACAGTGAGGCGTCATAGTTTTTATGATTTACTTGTATAAACAGTGAGGAGCCACAGCACTAATAGTTTTTAGACTTACTCTAAGCTCAGGCACAGAAGTTACCCATCACTCCAGCCTTTAGACTTACTATAAGCTCAGGCACAGAAGTTACCCATCACTCCAGCTTTTAGACTAACTCTAAGCACAGGCACAGAAGTTACCCATCACTCCAGCCTTTAGACTTACTCTAAGCTCAGGCACAGAGGTTACCCATCACTCCATCCTTTAGACTTACTGTAAGCTCAGGCACAGAAGTTACCCATCACTCCAGTCTTTAGACTTACTCTAAGCTCAGGCACAGAAGTTACCCATCCCTCCAGCTTTTAGACTAACTCTAAGCACAGGCACAGAAGTTCCCCATCACTCCAGCCTTTAGACTTACTATAAGCTCAGGCACAGAAGTTACCCATCACACCAGCTTTTAGACTAACTCTAAGCACAGGCACAGAAGTTCCCCATCACTCCAGCCTTTAGACTTACTATAAGCTCAGGCACAGAAGTTACCCATCCCTCCAGCTTTTAGACTAACTCTAAGCACAGGCACAGAAGTTACCCATCACTCCAGCCTTTAGACTTACTATAAGCTCAGGCACAGAAGTTACCCATCACACCAGCTTTTAGACTAACTCTAAGCACAGGCACAGAAGTTCCCCATCACTCCAGCCTTTAGACTTACTATAAGCTCAAGCACAGAAGTTACCCATCACTCCAGCTTTTAGACTAACTCTAAGCCCAGGCACAGAAGTTACCCATCACTCCAGCCTTTAGACTAACTCCAAGCTCAGGCACAGAAGTTACCCATCACTCCATGTCCAAACAGTGAGGCGTCATAGTTTTTATGATTTACTTGTATAAACAGTGAGGAGCCACAGCACTAATAGTTTTTAGACTTACTCTAAGCTCGGCACAGAAGTTACCCATCACTCCAGCCTTTAGACTAACTCTACGCTCAGGCACAGAGGTTACCCATCACTCCAGCCTTTAGACTTACTGTAAGCTCAGGCACAGAGGTTACCCATCCCTCCAGCCTTTAGACTTACTGTAAGCTCAGGCATAGAGGTTACCCATCACTCCAGCCTTTAGACTAACTCCAAGCTCAGGCACAGAAGTTACCCATCACTCCATGTCCAAACAGTGAGGCGTCATAGTTTTTATGATTTACTTGTATAAACAGTGAGGAGCCACAGCACTAATAGTTTTTAGACTTACTCTAAGCTCGGCACAGAAGTTACCCATCACTCCAGCCTTTAGACTAACTCCAAGCTCAGGCACAGAAGTTACCCATCACTCCATGTCCAAACAGTGAGGCGTCATAGTTTTTATGATTTACTTGTATAAACAGTGAGGAGCCACAGCACTAATAGTTTTTAGACTTACTCTAAGCTCGGCACAGAAGTTACCCATCACTCCAGCCTTTAGGCTAACTCTAAGCTCAGGCACAGAAGTTACCCATCACTCCGGCCTTTAGACTTACTATAAGCTCAGGCACAGAAGTTACCCATCACACCAGCTTTTAGACTAACTCTAAGCACAGGCACAGAAGTTCCCCATCACTCCAGCCTTTAGACTTACTATAAGCTCAGGCACAGAAGTTACCCATCACACCAGCTTTTAGACTAACTCTAAGCACAGGCACAGAAGTTCCCCATCACTCCAGCCTTTAGGCTAACTCTAAGCTCAGGCACAGAAGTTACCCATCACTCCAGTCTTTAGACTTACTCTAAGCTCAGGCACAGAAGTTCCCCATCACTCCAGCCTTTAGGCTAACTCTAAGCTCAGGCACAGAAGTTACCCATCTCTCCAGCCTTTAGACTTACTATAAGCTCAGGCACAGAGGTTACCCATCACTCCATCCTTTAGACTTACTGTAAGCTCAGGCACAGAGGTTACCCATAACTCCAGCCTTTAGACTTACTGTAAGCTCAGGCATAGAGGTTACCCATCACTCCAGCCTTTAGACTTACTGTAAGCTCAGGCATAGAAGTTACCCATAATTTCCTTAAATGGTAATGGAGTTTATACAAAAAGTGGATGTCGACGCCAGTATTGCGTAATAGCGTTGTTTAATTCGCCATAACGGCAGAGCGTAAGTCTCCGACTTCAGCTATCGACCATATCCTGTGAGACCACCAGTTCTGTTCTTAAATGAAATACCTTGCATTGGCAACTAAATTCACTTTTATAAGGTGTCGTTTAAAACTTTCCCTAACGATTATGAAACTTAAAAATTACAAGCAAGATAGCTGCATGATTTGTTTATAATGTGTTTCACAGACAGTTCTACCTTATACAGACAAACAGGATGTTTGAATATCAGCGATAACCCTATTCAATAAATGTAGCAACGCGTATCAATGTTATTGTGTAACTTATTAGTTATATAAATATCGTGTCAATGTTGTGTGTAACTGACTTGTTATATAAGTGGTTATATAACTATCGTGTCAATGTTGTGTATAACTTACTAGTTATATAACTATTGTGTCAATGCTGTGTGTAACTTACTAATTATATAACTATTGTGTCAATGTTGTGTGTAACTTACTAGTTATATAACTATCATGTCAATGTTGTGTGTAGCTGACTAGTTATATAACTATAGTGTCAATGTTCTGTGTAACTAATAAGTTATATAACTTTCGAGTCAATGTTGTGTATAACTTATTAGTTAAATAACTATCATGTCAATGTTGTGTGTAACCTATTAGATATATAAATATCGTGACAATGTTGTGTGTAACTTACTGGTTATATAAATATCATGTCAATGTTGTGTGTAACTGAGTGGTTATATAACTTGTTATATAACTATCGTGTCGATGTTGTGTGTAACTGACTGGTTATATAAATATCGTGTCGATGGTGTGGTTAACTGACTGGTTATATAACTATCATGTCAATGTTGTGGTTAACTGACTGGTTATATAACTTCTTATATAACTATTGTGTCAATGCTGTGTGTAACTTACTAATTATATAACTATTGTGTCAATGTTGTGTGTAACTTACTAGTTATATAACTATCATGTCAATGTTGTGGTTAACTGACTGGTTATATAACTATCGTGTCAATGTTGTGTGCAACTTACTGGTGATATAACCATCCTTATCGTGCCAATGTTGTGTGTAACTAATAAGTTATATAACTATTGTGTCTATGTTGTGTGTAACTTACTAGTTATATAAATATCCTTTCAATGTTGTGTGTAACTGACTGGTTATATAATCATCATGTCTATGTTGTGTGTAACTGACTGGTTATATAACTGGTTATATAACGATCGTGTCAATGTTGTGTGTAACTTATTAGTTATATAACTATCATGTCAATATTGTGTGTAACCTACTAATTATATAACTATCTTGTCAATGTTCTGTTTAACTAACTAATCATATAACTATCGTGTCAATGTTCTGTATAACTTACTAGTTATATAACTATTGTTTCAATGTTGTGTGTAACTTACTAGTTATAAAACTATCATGTCAATGTTGTGTATAACTTACTAGTTATATTACTATTGTGTCAATATCGTGTGTAACTTACTAGTTATATTACTATCGTGTCAATGTTCTGTATAATTTACTAATTATATAACTATCATGTCAATGTTGTGTGTAACTAACTGGTTATATAACTGGTTATATAACTATCGTGTCAATGTTGTGTATAACTTATTCGTTATATTACTATTGTGTCAATATCGTGTGTAACTTACTTATTATATAACTATCGTGTCAATGTTCTGTATAACTTACTAGTTATATAACTATTGTTTCAATGTTGTGTGTAACTTACTAGTTATAAAACTATCATGTCAATGTTGTGTATAACTTACTAGTTATATTACTATTGTGTCAATATCGTGTGTAACTTACTA
>NW_018408365.1:147779-222199 GCF_002113885.1 Mizuhopecten yessoensis | reverse complement strand
TGTCTATGTTGTGTGTAACTTACTAGTTATATAAATATCCTTTCAATGTTGTGTGTAACTGACTGGTTATATAATCATCATGTCTATGTTGTGTGTAACTTACTAGTTATATAAATATCCTGTCAATGTTGTGTGTAACTGACTGGTTATATAATCATCATGTCAATGTTGTGTGTAACTTACTGGTTATATAACTATCATGTCAATGTTGTGTGTAACTGACTTGTTATATAACTGGTTATATAACTATCGTGTCAATGTTGTGTGTAACTAACTGGTTATATAACTGGTTATATAACTATCATGTCAATGTTGTGTGTAACTGACTTGTTATATAACTGGTTATATAACTATCGTGTCAATGTTGTGTGTAACTAACTGGTTATATAACTGGTTATATAACTATCATGTCAATGTTGTGTGTAACTGACTTGTTATATAACTGGTTATATAACTATCGTGTCAATGTTGTGTGTAACTAACTGGTTATATAACTGGTTATATAACTATCGTGTCAATGTTGTGTATAACGTATTAGTTATATAACTATCATGTCAATATTGTGTGTAACTGACTAGTTATATAACTATAGTATCAATGTTCTGTGTAACTAATAAGTTATATAACTATCGAGTCAATGTTGTGTGTAACTTATTAGTTAAATAACTATCATGTCAATGTTGTGTATAACTTATTAGTTATATAAATATCGTGTCAATGTTGTGTGTAACCTACTAGTTATATTACCATTGTGTCAATATTATCTGTACCTTACTAGTTACATAAATATCGTTTCAATGTTCTGTATAACTTACTAGTCATATAACTATCGTGTCAATGTCATGTGTAACTAACTAGTGATATAACTATTGTGTCAATGTTGTGTGTAACTTATTTGATATATAAATATCGTGTCAATGTTGTGTGTAACTTAATGGTTATATAAATATCATGTCAATGTTGTGTGTAACTGAGTGGTTATATAACTTGTTATATAACTATCGTGTCAATGTTGTGTATAACTTATTCGTTATATGAATATCATGTCAATGTTGTGGTTAACTGACTGGTTATATAACTATCGTGTCAATGTTGTGTGCAACTTACTGGTTATATAACCATCCTTATCGTGTCAATGTTGTGTGTAACTAATAAGTTATATAAATATTGTGTTTATGTTGTGTGTAACTTACTAGTTATATAAATATCCTTTCAATGTTATTTGTAATTGACTGGTTATATAATTATCATGTCAATGTTGTGTGTAACTGACTGGTTATATAACTGGTTATATAACGATCGTGTCAATGTTGTGTGTAACTTATTAGTTATATAACTATCATGTCAATATTGTGTGTAACCTACTAATTATATAACTATCGTGTCAATGTTCTGTTTAACTAACTAATTATATAACTATCGTGTCAATGTTCTGTATAACTTACTACTTATATAACTATTGTGTCAATGTTGTGTGTAACTTACTAGTTATATAACTATCGTGTCAATGTCATGTGTAACTAACTAGTTATATAACTATTGTGTCAATGTTGTGTGTAACTTACTTATTATATAGCTATCATGTCAATGTTGTGTGTAACTGATTGATTATATAACTATCGTGTCAATGTTCTGTATAGCTTACTAGCTATATAACTATTGTGTCAATGCTGTGTGTAACTTACTAATTATATAACTATCGTGTCAATGTTATGTGTAACTAACTAGTTATATAACTATTGTGTCAATGTTGTGTGTAACTAACTAATTATATAACTATCATGTCAATGTTGTGTGTAACTAACTGGTTATATAACTGGTTATATAACTATCGTGTCAATGTTCTGTATAACTTACTAGTCATATAACTATCGTGTCAATGTCATGTGTAACTAACTAGTTATACAACTATCATTATTGTGTCAATGTTCTCTGTTACTAATTAGTTATATAACTATCATTATTGTGTCAATGTTCTGTATTACTTACTAGTTGTAAAGTTTGATATCCGGTGTCCATAGCTCGGTTGGTTTCATATGAACCTCCTCTACACCTTTGTATTCACTCACATTCCATCGTAGGTGAACATCTACCCATTCCTGCAATATAAAAAAAAAATATAAAAATATTTGAGGTTGAATTACCAAACCGATGCATGGTTTAATGCTTATTTCTATGCAGTGTGAATATGTTAGTTTTTTCGCCTTTTCTGTTTAGGCAGCACATCCATTTCAGGCTCGCGCGGTTTTTGTTGTTAATAGGAAAGCCAGTATTTCAACCGGAACTTAGCAGTGCATGCAAGCGGAGAAGTCGTTTAATCGAAGAAACCTAATTTACAGCGCAGAATATTTTCTTTTCATTTCATTTATTTCCAATTAGTTTCCAAATGACTCATAAATGCATTGTGACGTCATTTGCATTTCTCTATCGTGTTATGCAAATAGTGACTACCATTAATTTTCGTTAATTCCAGCCAAGAGTGTTGGGCATATTCAATTTTCCACACCGAGGAAATTGAGTTATGCTTCCTCGTGACGGTGCACGTGAACAAATGTTTCACAAGCTGAAATTATCAAATTATTTTGAAAGAGTTGAATTATGAACAGCCCTGGAACCAGATTTAGCACGGTGTTTGTGCAGTGTACATGTACATATCAATATTTGAGATCCGTGGTTGTGTGAACGGCCTCCAACGTTTGTGTAACGGCACTAGGGTATATACCGGTAACAAATGGCTTCCAAACCGGTCTATCATACAAATGTTCCCAACCAAAATATGAAATAATGTATTTTAATAAGATGAGCAACCTACATGTAGCGTAATGTAATGTTTCAGGCAGTGGTAGCATGCACATGTAGCATGTAATTCTAGCCGGACCGTAGTACAAATGTATTACAAGTTTATACCCGAACATTAGTACATTGTACATGTTTCAATCAGAAACCTTGGTACTTGTACTACGTGTTCATAGCGGGAGAGTTCTACCGATTGTTTATATCCGGACAGTGATGCCACGTGTTTATATTCGGACAGTGATGTCACGTGTTTATATCCGGACAGTGCTAGTGATGTCACATGTTTATATCCAGGCAGTGATGCCGCGTGTTCGTATCCGGACAGTGATGTCACGTGTTTATATCCGGACAGTACTAGTGATGTCACATGTTTATATCCGGGCAGTGATGCCGCGTGTTCGTATCCGGACAGCGGTACGTGTACCACGTGTTGGAAGGGGAAATTAGTACGCAATTACAACCAGCCCTACTTACGTGATGCTAGCCAGACTGTGGTAAAATCCCACGTGATGCTAGCCAGACTGTGGTTAAATCCCACGTGATCCTAGCCAGACTGTGGTAAACTTACACGTGATCCTGGCCAGACTGTGGTAAACGTTCACGTGATCCTAGCCAGACTGTGGTAAACTTTCACGTGATCCTGGCCAGACTGTGGTAAACTTTCAAGTTATCCTGGCCAGACTGTGTAATACCTGTTGCTAACCGAACTTTGGCACCCCGAATTATCTGACATATACAAATATGGACATTCAATTAATCTGGTCATTACTTGTATTTGGTCATAAAACTACAATAAGTGGTTAAATACCCCGAGTAGCTGTGGCTATCGCCTTTACCACAAAATGTGGTAACCCTCGGATCATGTAACGACAATTTGCAGGGAGAGCAGATCCCATAAATGGAAGGGAGTCCCAGGTGTATAACCGCTAGGTGGCATAACGTACGCAGCAACTGGTAATCGATTGCAGCCGTACATTTGCCACATTGTTGAGAAAAAATGTAGAATAAATGAGCAATTTGATTGCAAATTATACAATTAAAATACATGGGGTTTTGAGAAATCGTTGAGAGCACCGATATCACTGGCTATCTGTTAGAACGGGTCATTGCCTCGTTAATCCTCGAGACACAGGATGCGGTATGATTTCACAATTATAATAGCTGCCTTCACATAACCGGGGTTAGTGGCTGCGGTCACAGCCCAACGTCCAATGGCAGCATCATAAATTGGTGAGAGACTAAATCATCAAAGTTTTATTTGGCAATGAGTGTGTATTGTTACATGCTGGTGTATTGCCTGTACACAAGTCTGTATCAGGACTAATTGGTGGTGTACAGGCAATACACCACCAATTAGGCGTGATACAGACTTGTGTACAAGCAATACACCACCAATTAGTACAGATACATAGTGTGTAATGTCTCCGTGTAATGTGTACTGTACATAGTGTGTTATGTTTCCGTGTAATGTGTACTGTACATAGTGTGTTATGTTTCCGTGTAATGTGTACTGTACATAGTGTGTTATGTTTCCGTGTAATGTGTACTGTATAGTGTCTCAAAGATTGAAATTAATTCAATTGTTCCATGGACTGAGACACTAGATATATGCTCAGTCCATGGAACAATTGAATTAATTTCAATCTTTGAGACACTATACAGTACACATTACACGGAGACATAACACACTATGTACAGTACACATTACACGGAGACATCACACACTATATACAGTACACATTACACGGAGACATTACACACTATATGCAGTACACATTACACGGAGACATTACACACTATGTATCAGGACTAATTGGTGCTGTATTGCCTGTACACAAGGCTGTATCAGGACTAATTGGTGGTTTATTGCCTTTACACAAGTCTGTATAAGGCCTACTTGGTGGTGTATTGCCTGTACTCAAGTCTGTAGCAGGACTAATTGGTGGTTTATTGCCTTTACACAAGTCTGTATAAGGCCTACTTGGTGGTGTATTGCCTGTACTCAAGTCTGTAGCAGGACTAATTGGTGGTGTGTTGCCTGTACACAAGCCTGTATCAGGACTAATTGGTGATATATTGCCTGTACGCAAGGCTGGATCAGGACTAATTGGTGGTTTTTTGCCTGTACACAAGTCTGCATCAGGACTAATTGGTGGTGTATTGCCTGTACACAAGCCTGTATCAGGACTAATTGGTGGCTTTTTTAGTCTGCGTTCTTCCTCTGCGGAAGCCGAGTGTTTTTCAGGGAAATGGTACAGAGTTAACCATTTAACCATCACGCAGATCTTACCGCGTCGGAAATCAGTAATTAGTGGTCGATTGCGTATTCACAGTACATGTTAATTAATGTAGACGTTAAATACGACTATGAATTAACGTTACAAATATTATCTCTATTTATATACAAATATTACAGTGCAAACAACACTATGTCAAATGCATTGTTGTGTTTTCAAAGTCGTCTTCAGACGAATCTTTGTGATTATTTGAAGAGTATCGTTGTTACTAACAACACCTTCTTTGTCACAACTGATCCTCCTAAGTCCTCTTGAGGCCCAACGCTCATCTCCCGCGCTACCCTGCCAGTCCGTCCTAACAGGCTGTGTCGTAAAAACGCTTAGTCAATAGGAAATTGATTCAACTGATCTTGTGGAATCTACCATCTTCATGAATGTCAATTTATCCCATAAGCTTATTTAGAATACAGCTTAAGTACATGGCCAGTGTTACAGCAGGTTTGCTTGCTTGACAAGAGGCCTTCACCGGCTCGAGCACGTAACAAGATGAAGCGCGGAGCGCAGTCTGTTGACTACTGCAGCAGAGGGTGGACGCCGTCGTCATGCTGCCGGCCGTCACTGCCCAGGCAAGTGGGCGGGGCTCTGGGTCATGCCAATAATGGTATTAACAATAATCTTCCTCCCTCACCCACCCCCAGCCACGACGATACACTGATATTTATAAATCTATATTAAGTGCCCTAAAACTCACAATCTACATGTATAACCTATGAGTAATATTAGTAACCCGAGACGACCTCCTGTAACATATCAATATTACCTTCACACGATCAGGCCAAACGCCGCATGGATATTATTGCATGTGATCATGCATTAAACAACATCAAATGGATTCCTATTCTAGAGTATACTGGCAAACCAGACATTATCCCTTAATGCGCAGTGAATCACGGATTAACTCCCTACAAACGTTTGTCTTGGCTAACATTTGTAACCACTTCGTTGTAACCCGGATCTCGGTAGATGACATATCGGCCCCGACTAGAACCTGCCACTCAATTACAGCATTTCATTCTCAGAAGCAAAGCTATTAAAATAAAACATTGTATTCCCGTCTGTTTGAGAGATGTATTTACTTCACTGTACTCGTTCTAGCGTCAATTAAAATGTTTTTATAACGTTCGGCACCTTGTCCGTATCAGGCCCGCTCCCAGTATGGCGGAGATGTATGGCAACTACAACTTCATATATATGCGACGCGCTTGCTACATATAAGGCGATGTAATTATATTTGTAGATTGGGAAATCGGCTTTCCTCTCTATCAAACGTAGAGAACTTTTCAGTGACTTTTGTATTCTAATGAATCATTGAAAATATAGAGCTGCCATTTTTCTAGATGGCTTGAACCGAAACATGTTGAATTCTTAGAAAAGACAATATCCATATTATTTCTCCCAGATTAAAACTTGCTCGTTAAAAATTGAGTCACTTGTGTAGCTGCGTGCCGGCGTTCTTTCCCCTCCAAGAGTAGACCGGGCTGTCAAACAAGTACTCCTCCCAAATTAGACCTACCATGCCAACCAAGCACCACCGTGATACGAAACAAGATACATCAGTGTAGGTTTTTCCTCATATTTATGCAATAACAATTCGAGGCAAATTGAAAATTCACAAAACGTCTGTATTATGGCGAGATTATTGATCTGCCTTGTTCTTCTAGGAAGTTTATTATATCAGGTGGAAGCAAGTGTTTATGACATGATTTCGGATCATCATTTACACGATAGTGTAGATCAGGAGTATCCTACACTATAAACAGTACACATAACGCAGAGACATTACACACTATATACAGTACACATTACACGGAGACATTACACACTATATACACAAGTACATATTACACGGAGACATTACACACTATATACAGTACACATTACACGGAGACATTACACACTATATACAGTACACATTACACGGAGACATCACACACTATATACAGTACACATTACACGGAGACATCACACACTATATACAGTACACATTACACGGAGACATTACACACTATATACAGTACACATTACACGGAGACATTACACACTATATACAGTACACATTACACGGAGACATCACACACTATATACAGTACACATTACACGGAGACATCACACACTATATACAGTACACATTACACGGAGACATTACACACTATATACAGTACACATTACACGGAGACATTACACACTATATACAGTACACATTACACGGAGACATCACACACTATATACAGTACACATTACACGGAGACATCACACACTATATACAGTACACATTACACGGAGACATTACACACTATATACAGTACACATTACACGGAGACATTACACACTATATACAGTACACATTACACGGAGACATCACACACTATATACAGTACACATTACACGGAGACATCACACACTATATACAGTACACATTACACGGAGACATTACACACTATATACAGTACACATTACACGGAGACATTACACACTATATACAGTACACATTACACGGAGACATCACACACTATATACAGTACACATTACACGGAGACATCACACACTATATACAGTACACATTACACGGAGACATTACACACTATATACAGTACACATTACACGGAGACATTACACACTATATACAGTACACATTACACGGAGACATCACACACTATATACAGTACACATTACACGGAGACATCACACACTATATACAGTACACATTACACGGAGACATTACACACTATATACAGTACACATTACACGGAGACATTACACACTATATACAGTACACATTACACGGAGACATCACACACTATATACAGTACACATTACACGGAGACATCACACACTATATACAGTACACATTACACGGAGACATTACACACTATATACAGTACACATTACACGGAGACATTACACACTATATACAGTACACATTACACGGAGACATCACACACTATATACAGTACACATTACACGGAGACATCACACACTATATACAGTACACATTACACGGAGACATTACACACTATATACAGTACACATTACACGGAGACATTACACACTATATACAGTACACATTACACGGAGACATCACACACTATATACAGTACACATTACACGGAGACATCACACACTATATACAGTACACATTACACGGAGACATTACACACTATATACAGTACACATTACACGGAGACATTACACACTATATACAGTACACATTACACGGAGACATCACACACTATATACAGTACACATTACACGGAGACATCACACACTATATACAGTACACATTACACGGAGACATTACACACTATATACAGTACACATTACACGGAGACATTACACACTATATACAGTACACATTACACGGAGACATCACACACTATATACAGTACACATTACACGGAGACATCACACACTATATACAGTACACATTACACGGAGACATCACACACTATATACAGTACACATTACACGGAGACATCACACACTATATACAGTACACATTACACGGAGATATTACACACAACATACTTGACACACTATACAGATGCACATTAAATACATAAATCATTCTACAAAGGGACATTGCACAAAATAACGATAAATTACAGTTGACTACACGGGCACAAAATCCACTAAACATGGATATATTTACAGGAAATATTATACAAGGACAGTAGACACTATACGATTATAACCCACATTCGTGTTATATTGTGGTCACGACACACAAATCTAATATAGATCATACAAAGATATACTGAATGGTGACACACGCAATTAATGCTGCTTGGTCTGTAACGAGCTCTGAGCTGAATACCAACATTGTAATGTCAACGTTTGAGCAAATAGCTTCAAAAATAAGATGATCTGTTAAAAATTTGCAGCAACTAATTCAATAATAACTATACGTGTGTCTAGACTCGATGTGTGATCCTTTGGACAAGTTAATAAGTGCCAGTCTCACATCGAGGTCGGATCCGTGTGGAATATTACAAACCCGCCTCAAAGGTGCTTCACTGAAAGTAAGACACTTATAATTCACTGAGGTTGCGAAAAACGTTAAATAAAATTCCGTCTGTGAGACACTTTGGATAAATTCATTCTATGAGACACTTTGAATAAATTCAGTTTGTGAGACACTAGGGATGAATTCACTCTATGATACATAAACACCCATGAGACAATAGGGAAAGACTCAATCTATTAGACGATAGAAATACATTCAGTCTATGAGACACAATGAATAGACTAAGTACGTGACACTATAAGGATAAATTCAGTCTGTGAAAATATTGGGTTAAAGTCAGTCTGTGAGACAATTGGGATTAATTCAGTCTGTGAGACACTAGGGATCAATTCAGTCTGTGAGACACTAGAGATAAATTCAGTCTGTGAGACACTAGGGATTAATTCAGTCTGTGAGACACTAGAGATAAATTCAGTCTGTGAGACACTAGAGATAAATTCAGTCTGTGAGACACTAGAGATAAATTCAGTATGTGAGACACTAGGGATAAATTCAGTCTGTGAGACACTAGGGATAAATTCAGTCTGTGAGACACTAGGGATAAATTCAGTATGTGAGAAACTAGGGATGAATACAGTCTGTGAGACACTATGAATCAATTCAGTATGTGAGACACTAGAGATAAATTCAGTCTGTGAGACACTAGGGATAAATTCAGTATGTGAGACACTAGGGATAAATTCAGTCTCTGAGACACTAGGGATAAATTCAGTCTCTGATCCACTAGGGATAAATACAGTCTGTGAGATACTTGGGATAAATTTAGTCTGTGAGACACCATGGGCAGATTCATTCTTAGAAACACTATGATTAAACTCTTTGAGAGATTAGGAATACACTCAGTCTTTGAGAAACTAGGGACAAATTCCGTCTTCGAGGGGTACCCTCAGTCTGTGAGACACTAAGGATGCGTTCAGAATGTGAGACACTAGATATATGCTCAGTCCATGGAACAATTGAATTAATTTCAATCTTTGAGACACTAGTGATACATACTAGCAATGGGACATCAGTAATACCACCTTTCTGTTACATGTTGTAGTAATTAGAGAAACATACAGGACATGAAACAAACGTTAAATTCCTGAGACCGCTCACGGGTTTTTCTTCAATATACATTTTATCGTTTGCTTCAACACAAAGTAATATAAACACATTAAAAAACTCTATCTCGCATTGGCTGCAAAAGAAATCGACTGTCGACATTTAGTATTCCCTGTTTCGTTTGTTATCTGTGTTCTCTGATTTGGATTCACCAGCGAACAATTACGATAGATATTATAAATGAACTTGTTTACACATAAACATTATAGAAATGCGCACACTGTTTACCAATCAATATATATTGTGCAAATATAATGTTCAAATGTATATGTTTATCTAACAATTATGAATGCAGAAAAATATATTTATGAAAATAAAATATATATATCAACCACTCGTCAATCAAGATGGCTGAAATTGATTATATATAGTTCCAATCAAACAAAAATCGGGAATATCACATAGCAAACAAGATTGTGTGAACGTTGTGATGTTGATTAACAAACAGCTAGTTAGGTAAATACATTGTGGGCATTAACTGAACAACTAGGATTTTTTAACATATTCTAACTGCATACCTATGTATGTACATGACGTGTACTTGTAAACATAAATCTGTATGTAATACAAATGTGTTTGTTTAACTGAAAAAGATGTTATTTACATGTTTCTGTTACAATTTATTTGTTGACCTAAACAAGGTTTACTTTAATATAGTGTATTCTCTATGCAACCAAGTAACCCAATCTTTGCACGTCACCAAATAACTACAGCCCATGGAAATGTGCTGTGTTTTACGTCGATGTGCATTGTTCTGTAGAACTTGGATAATTGTCATATGTATGGGTGTGTTTTGTGAAGCCAGCTTCCTGGGCAATAAAAGGATGCTTTTAGAGCCAGTTTGCCGGTAGTGTGAGATGGGTATTTCACCCTTGCCAGGAGGCTTCCCCCCATCAACACGCCATATACCAATGGTCTCTGTGGGCGACATGTTGACACCCAGAATTACATACAGATACCAAACTGTCGCCATTAGTGCCGGACAAACATAAACCGTTCCAAAAGAGGGCACTGTATGAATCATTCATGGGGTGGATCCAAGGCTAGGTGGACCCTGGGCAGTATGTAGATGACCAGGCCTTATCAGATCGCGTAAACCAAGAGTCGACATAAATCAAACGAGGGAGCGGGGCACTGGGGACGGGTCAAATTGACCGAGCTGTCTGTCCAGCAGTTTACTGGAACGTCCATACACAAAACTCCTCACATCATATTAGCACGATGCTCCCGTGTCCAGACGAAACTCGGGGCGCCAAGCTTATTTCGTTCCGGTGTGCGATGTATAAAAGCCATCTCGTTTTTCATCTGATGTCGTACATGTGTCAGCGGATGTAACCCTGTAGACAATCGCTATCGATATTGTACAAGGCCAGAGATAGGTCTGTTTCCACCAGACGGTCTCAGGAAATCTACTTGTATCGTGTGCTTTGCAGCAATTATCATGTTCGATTCATAATTTTGAATAAAAAATGTCTTCGATTCTTTTATGGTTACTGCGGTAAAGTTTGTATATATAACAAACAATAATGGCCGAACACAAGTCTTCAGAGCATAGTGTTCAGCATCTCCTACAAAATGGGAAGCCATTCACCAAAAACAACTACTACATGTAGTTCATTCAATAAGTCAAGTTTATTCGAAATGGCTTAGCTTTTTAGGAGTTAAAATTGGTTACTCTACGTTACGGACTAGCTTTTAGTAAATGATTGGTCAAAAGGTCATTTCACAGAGTTAACATCTTAAAAGGTCGATATCATCGGTATGTCGTCCTTTGGTTTTAGCTGTTTTGTGGCCCAATCATCAATGTTCATCGTCATCATTATAACCTTATCTATTGCGTGGCCCCGTCACCTGTAAGCACTGTCTTCCGTCCTATGACCTTAGCTGTTGTGTCGCCCTACATCGTTAGTGGACACCGCCGTGGTATGCCCTTAGCTGTTGTGTCGCCCCACATCGTCAGTGGACACCGCCGTGGTATGACCTTAACTGTTGTGTCGCCCTACATCGTCAGTGGACACCGCCGTCGTTTGACCTTAGCTGTTGTGTCGCCCTACATCGTCAGTGGACACCGCCGTCGTTTGCCCGTAGCTGTTGTGTCGCCCTACATCGTTAGTGGACACCACCGTGGTATGCCCTTAGCTGTTGTGTCGTCCTACATCGTCAGTTGACACCGCCGTGGTATGCCCTTAGCTGTTGTGTGGCCCTACATCGTCAGTGGATACCGCCGTCGTTTGCCCGTAGCTGTTGTGTCGCCCTACATCGTCAGTGGACACCGCCGTCGTTTGACCTTAGCTGTTGTGTCGCCCCACATCGTCACTGGACACCGCCGTGGTATGACCTTAACTGTTGTGTCGCCCTACATCGTCAGTGGACACCGCCGTCGTTTAACCGTAGCTGTTGTGTCGCCCTACATCGTTAGTGGACACCACCGTGGTATGCCCTTAGCTGTTGTGTCGTCCTACATCGTCAGTTGACACCGCCGTGGTATGCCCTTAGCTGTTGTGTGGCCCCACATCGTCAGTGGACACCGCCGTCGTTTGACCTTAGCTGTTGTGTCGCCCCACATCGTCAGTGGACACCGCCGTCGTTTGACCTTAGCTGTTGTGTCGCCCTACATCGTCAGTGGATACCGCCGTCGTTTGTCCGTAGCTGTTGTGTCGCCCTACATCGTTAGTGGACACCGCCGTGGCATGCCCTTAGCTGTTGTGTCGCCCCACCTCGTCAGTGGACACCGCCGTGGTATGAGCTTAACTGTTGTGTCGCCCTACATCGTCAGTGGATACCGCCGTCGTTTGACCTCAGCTGTTGCGTGGCCCCATCATCAGTGTTCACCGTCATCTTATGAATTTTACTTTTTCGTGACCCCATATCAACTCTAAGATATGAGAACATGCAAGGCCGATTTTTTCCGGGGGTAGGGTCAAGGACTTAAGTAGTAATAAATTGTCAGGTCAGAAATCCTGGTGTCACACCGGTTCTGTAAATCTTCCTTCAGGACAATGTACAATTCGCGTAGCATGTACTGACACACTACATTTAGAGCCAAGGAAAGCTGTTAAAACGTCACGGAACAAGTCATTTGCTTAACAGGTTTTCGCACATTTCTACAAACCAAGGAGTTGTTGTGTGAAGTTATGAATAATTTGATACTAGAATTGCCGCACGCGAAACCATCGCACACAATCTAAGTTCGCCAAAAATAAGGCAAGTCGCTGTCAGTAAACAGAATAGGACAGGACAAGCGCACAAACAGATAACAGCTGCAATCAGACCCAACCAAGCGTAGGACTGACCGAGGTTAATGTCTCTTGAAGTAAAACAGACAAGCGCTTGACTGACCTAGATGAACAAAGATGAGGTACAAAAAAGATCCGGCAAGCGTTGTGTTGACCGAAGTCAATGTCTTTTGATTCGATAAAGACAAGTGTTGGATTGATCTAGATTAATGTCAAGCTTTACGCAGCTGTAAACTAAATGCTATAAACGTACAATTGACGGTCTAAGGTCAATATTCACTGACAAGTAATACAATTGTACAAATAGCTGACGGGCGTACAACTTAAAGACGGAGTTCAGCTATCACCAGCTTTATAGTTGTACAACTGAGTGACATGTCACTGACTTTTTACATTTGTTTAATTGCATTAAAGGCCGACTCAGATTCAAAACCCTTTATAAATGTCGATCACGCTCCATCGTTTCCCTACACCAACATTACGTAGTGACAGATTAAAGCCCACATGTCAAAATAAGATGACCTTTATCTGAAATAAGTAAAATGCATGTTGTTGGGGGTTTTTTTTGGGGGGGGGGGGGGGGGTTCAGTACAAATATTTTATTTCCCCAGCCATTTTTTTCATAAATATGTATATACATATACTGCTTCGAAGCAGATATATATATACATATATAAATATTTTGATAGGGGATGCCAGGGTTTGGGAGTCCTGGGATCAGCCCATGAACAATATGGTGTCCTCACGCAGGAGGGTTCTCATTTCTCATCTCAGTAAAATGTATGTTATTGAGTTCAGGGTGAGACGAGTTTTATATTATTTGTTGCTTAAAATATGTGTGTCCGAGAACAATTTGTTCCTGGACCATGCTATGCCCTATTTGTCTGGGGGGACGTGTCTTGGGACATTCATTGTTGCTCCAATGCCCTATTTTCAGTAATTTTAAAATCGTTTACCCTTGAAACAGTTTTCAAGAGGGTTTTAACGTGACTTGATTTTTTGGTCAAAATAATACCCGGATGGCGTAGAGTCACAATGTAATGTAATACTGTAAAACAACTCCAATGACTAGACGTAACTACGGACAATGTGGTCATTGATTTCATCTACCGTATCAAATGTAGAACGTCTCTAAAGACAATTACTAATTGTTGAGTTGTCTGACTGTCTGCATGGGATGACGTGTCTAGGGACGTCGAATTTTTACTTAATGCGCCATTTGCCCTGGAGGACGTGTCTCGGGACGTTGATTGTTGCTCAATGCCCTATTTGTCTGGAAGGACGTGTCTCGGGACGTTGATTGTTGCTCCAATGTCCTATTTGTCTGGGAGGACGTGTCTCGGGACGTTGATTGTTGCTCCAATGCCCTATTTGTCTGGGAGGACGTGTCTTGGGACCTTCATTGTTGCTGCATGCCCTATTTGTCTGGGAGGACGTGGCTTGGGACGTTGATTGTTGCTCCAATGCCCTACTTGTCTGGTCGGACGTGTCTTGGGACATTCATTGTTGCACAAAGCCCAATTTGTCTGGGAGGACGTGTCTTTGGACGGTGAATGTTGCTCCAATGTCTTATTTGTCTAGGAGGACGTGTCTTGGGACGTTGATTGTTGCTCCAATGCCCTAGTTGTCTGGGAGGACGTGTCTTGGGGCGTTCATTGTTGTTCAATATCTTATTTGTCTGAGAGGACGTGTCTTGGGACGTTGATTGTTGCTCCAATGCCCTACTTGTCTGGTCGGACGTGTCTTGGGACATTCATTGTTGCACAAAGCCCAATTTGTCTGGGAGGACGTGTCTTTGGACGTTGAATGTGGCTCCAATGTCTTATTTGTCTAAGAGGAAGTGTCTTGGGACGTTCATTGTTGTTCAATGTCTTATTAGTCTAAGAGGACGTGTCTCGGGACGTTCATTGTTGTTCAATGTCTTATTAGTCTAAGAGGACGTGTCTCGGGACGTTCATTGTTGTTCAATGTCTTATTTGACTAAGAGGACGTGTCTTGGGACGTTCATTGATGTTCGAAGACCTATTTGTCTGGGAGGACGTGTCCTTGGACATTCATTTTTGCTCAATGCCCTATTTGTCTGGTAGGACGTGTCCCGGGACGTTGATTGTTGCTCCAATGCCCTAGTTGTCTGGGAGGACGTGTCTTGGGACCTTGATCGTTGCTCCAATGCCCTATTTGTCTGGGAGGACGAGTCTTGGGACGTTCATTGTTGTTCAAAGTCCTATTTGTCTGGGAGGACGTGTCCTTGGACATTCATTTTTGCTCAATGCCCTATTTGTCTGGTAGGACGTGTCTCAGGACGTTGATTGTTGCTCCAATGCCCTAGTTGTCTGGGAGGACGTGTCTTGGGGCGTTCATTGTTGTTCAATATCTTATTTGTCTAGGAGGACGTGTCTTGGGACGTTGTTTGTTGCTCCAAAGCCCTATTTGTCTGGGAGGGCGTGTCTTGGGACATTCATTGTTGCTCAAGGCCCTTTTTGTCTGGGAGGACGTGGCTTGGGACGTTGATTGTTGCTCCAATGCCCTAGTTGTCTGGTCGGCCGTGTCTTGGGACATTCATTGTTGCTCCATGCCCGTTTTGTCTGTGAGGATGTGTCTTATGACATTCATTGTTGCTTAATGCCCTATTTGTTTTGGAGGACATGTCTTGGGACGTTGGTTGTTGCTCAATGCCCTATTTGTTTTGGAGGACATGTCTTGGGACGTTGGTTGTTGCTCAATGCCATATTAGTCTGGGAGGACGTGTCTTGGGACGTTGATTGTTGCTCCAAAGCCCTATTTGTCTGGGGGGACGTGTCTTTGGACGTTGAATGTTGCTCCAAAGTCTTATTTGTCTAAGAGGACGTGTTTTGGGACGTTCATTGTTGTTCAATATCTTATTTGTCTGAGAGGACGTGTCTTGGGACGTTGATCGTTGCTCCAATTCCCTATTTGTCTGGGAGGACGTGTCCTTGGACATTCATCGTTGCTCAATGCCCTATTTGTTTTGGAGGACATGTCTCGGGACGTTGGTTGTTGCTCAATGCCCTATTTGTCTGGTAGGATGTGTCTCGGGACGTTGATTGTTGCTCCAATGCCCTACTTGTCTGGTCGGACGTGTCTTGGGACATTCATTGTTGCTCGATGCCCTATTTGTCTGGGAGGACGTGGCTTGGGACGTTGATTGTTGCTCCAATGCCCTAGTTGTCTGGTCGGCCGTGTCTTGGGACATTCATTGTTGCACAAAGCCCAATTTGTCTGGGAGGACGTGTCTTGGGACATTCATTGTTGCTGAATGCCCTATTTGTCTGGGAGTACGTGTCTTGGGACATTCATTGTTGCTCAATGCCCTTTTTGTCTGGGAGGACGTGTCTTATGACATTCATTGTTGCTCAATGCCCTATTTGTCTGGGAGGACGTGTCTTATGACATTCATTGTTGCTCAATGCCCTTTTTGTCTGGGAGGACATGTCTTGGGACGTTCATTGTTGCTCAATGCCCTATTTGTCTTGGAGGACGTGTTTTGGAAGATGTGAATTGTTGCTCAATGTCCTATTTGTCTGGGAGGACGTGTCCTTGGACATTCATTGTTGCTCAATGCACTTTTTGTCTGGGAGGACGTGTCTTATGACATTCATTGTTTCTCAATGCCCTATTTGTTTTGGAGGACGTGTCTCGGGACGTTGGTTGTTGCTCAATGCCATATTAGCCTGGGAGGACGTGTCTTGGGACGTTCATTGTTGTTCAATGTCTTAGTCTTGGGGCGTTAATTGTTGCTCCAATGCCCTATTTGTCTGGGAGGACGTGTCTTGGGGCGTTAATTGTTGCTCAATGTTCTATTTGTCTGGAAGGACGTGTCTTGGGACATTCATTGTTGCACAATGCCCAATTTGTCTGGGAGGACGTGTCTTGGGACGTTGATTGTTGCTCAATGCGCCATTTGCCTCAGAAGACATGTTTAGGGACGTTGAATTGACTAATGCACCATTTGCCTGAGAGGTTATGTTCACGGACGTTGAATTGGCTCAACACACTATTTACACATGCAGAACGTTTAAACTTGTTAGTTGTTTATGAACACATCTATATATATGATCATGTACTTTTAATCATTGTCTTAGCAATGTAGTAAGTGAATGTGCTGCGCCACTATCAGATGTGTGTATAGAATGTTCGACATACCGTTACGACTAGATTTTTATAAATTAATTTACGCTATGCGAACAAAAGGCACACCAGGAGAAAATATAACATCAATAAATAAAATATCCCATCATACTCGATTAGACGCACAATGGAAACGCATACAATACATCATCATAAAAGAGTTGGGTGTGAAGATGTGTTAGCCGTAATGAAGTCTGGTCTATATCTTCATATACATGTATCTGTGCGTGCTGGGTGACTCGGCTACCGGATCCTCACACTAATGACGTCACACTTGTAATCGTGATGGACGCAGCCAAATAGACGAAATCAAAAGAGAAACAACGACTGTGTAAGAAAATTGAGGAATAATGACACAATCAATCAAACTTTTAAAGCACTAGAAATAATTGAGTCTGAAGTCAAAGCTAGTATGCTTCGACATAAATAGTATTTATTCATTTAGTTCAAATAATAGGACTCCCCGTTGTTCACACGTTAACTTTCGGAGCAGTATCAATCGATACACACGCATTCTCATTCCTCTTTAATTTCACAATCTCTATAGTGTATACATATTCATCTCGGTATATAGCATCTTACACAACCAAAATCTACAACCCTGCAATCATAAATAACCAATAACTAATACAATCCAAAACCTACACATTTTACATCCCCACAAATACATCCATACCTACATGTACTAACTACACCAAGACTACAACCCCACAAATACTCCACAAAGACTAAAATCCCAAAAACACTTATACTACATGTATAACCCAACAATGTATCTCCCTTACAACTACAACCGCCGAAATGTATACTCCCAGAGAAGCGACAACCCCACAAATCCCCCTTATTAGGCGAGCCTGAAGCTCCCAAATTAGAACAAACCAAAAATCCCTTCGAACATACTCTACAAATACCTATCTATAACTATTACATCCTAACAAATACCAACAACCAACGAAACTTAACAACAATGAACAACTGTGTAAGATAACTTCACAGTGGCGAGCCGGGGCCTGACACAAATGTACCAGGTTATATCACTGTACAATAATGTACATTACATTACTCGAGTTATATCACTATACAATACATCATCCGGGCCTGATTCTGTGTTATATCAATACACAATACAGTACCCGGGCGTTATATCGAGTTATATCATTTAACAATACATAACCCGGGCCTGATACCAAGTTATATCACTACACAATACATAACCCGGGCACAATATAATATTAGATAAACACATAATACATGTATCATGGGTTTATAATCACCCGAATGTGCACAACTCGACAGTCGGGTAGGGAGAGTTCCTTTTCCATTTACAACAAGTTCAGATATTCTGAAGACACGTCTTTGTTTTATAATGACATAAACCGAAACCCAGTGAGTATTTGTTGGCTGCGACCTGCTCAAGCCGTCGCTGTAGGAGCTCTTGTAGCAAACCATTAACTGAGTGCGATCGATCGTCTCCTCTCTTGTTTCCAAAATACTAAGTAAATTTTACACCTATAAAATGCGTTATCTTTGCAAGTCAAGCTAGCACGGTCTCACTACAGTCATTTATTGTGTTCGTTTGTTGTTCATGGAGGTAAAGACGTCGCTCCAGAGAAGTAGGCCTGGGCTGGAGTAACGGAATTACGTCAATTATTATTTATCTCACATCGATGAAAACCAGATAACGAGTTAAACACATTTGCAGGTCGTGGCTGTTTCGAAACAACCCGATGTCAAATGGCGACATAACACCTACGTCATCAATACAACAACAACCATCATGTTACCAATCTACCTTCTATAGCGTCATGTTACCCATCTACCTTCTATATCGTCATGTAACCCATCTACCTTCTATAGCGTCATGTTACCCATCTACCTTCTATAGCGTCATGTTACCCATCTACCTTCTATAGCGTCATGTTACCCATCTACCTTCTTTAGCGTCATGTTACCCATCTACCTTCTATAGCGTCAGGTTACCCATCTACCTTCTATAGCGTCATGCTACTCATCTTCCTTCTATAGCGTCATGTTACCCATATACATTCTATAGCGTCATGTTACCCATCTACCTTCCATAGTGTCATGTTACAATGTACCTATCTACCTTCTATAGCGTCATGTTACCAATCTACCTTTTTTAACGTCATGTTACCCATCTACCTTATATAGCGTCATGTTACCCATCTACCCTCTATAGCGTCATGTTACCATCTACCTTCTATAGCGTCATGCTACCCATCTACCTTCTATAACGTCATGTTACCCATCAACCTTCTGTAGCGTCATGTTACCCATCTACCTTCTATAGCGTCATGTTACCCAGCTACCTTCTATAGCGTCATGTTACCCATCTACCTTCTATAGCGTCATGTTACCCATCTACCTTCTATAGCGTCATGTTACCCATCTACCTTCTATAGCGTCATGTTACCCATCTACCTTCTATAGCGTCATGTTACCCATCTACCTTCTATAGCGTCATGTTACCCATCTACCTTCTATAGCGTCATGTTACCCATCTACCTTCTATAGCGTCATGTTACCCATCTACCTTCTATAGCGTCATGTTACCCATCTACCTTCTATAGCGTCATGTTACCCATCTACCTTCTATAGCGTCATGTTACCCATCTACCTTCTATAGCGTCATGTTACCCATCTACCTTCTATAGCGTCATGTTACCCATCTACCTTCTATAGCGTCATGTTACCCATCTACCTTCTATAGCGTCATGTTACCCATCTACCTTCTATAGCGTCATGTTACCCATCTACCTTCTATAGCGTCATGTTACCCATCTACCTTCTATAGCGTCATGTTACCCATCTACCTTCTATAGCGTCATGTTACCCATCTACCTTCTATAGCGTCATGTTACCCATCTACCTTCTATAGCGTCATGTTACCCATCTACCTTCTATAGCGTCATGTTACCCATCTACCTTCTATAGCGTCATGTTACCCATCTACCTTCTATAGCGTCATGTTACCCATCTACCTTCTATAGCGTCATGTTACCCATCTACCTTCTATAGCGTCATGTTACCCATCTACCTTCTATAGCGTCATGTTACCCATCTACCTTCTATAGCGTCATGTTACCCATCTACCTTCTATAGCGTCATGTTACCCATCTACCTTCTATAGCGTCATGTTACCCATCTACCTTCTATAGCGTCATGTTACCCATCTACCTTCTATAGCGTCATGTTACCCATCTACCTTCTATAGCGTCATGTTACCCATCTACCTTCTATAGCGTCATGTTACCCATCTACCTTCTATAGCGTCATGTTACCCATCTACCTTCTATAGCGTCATGTTACCCATCTACCTTCTATAGCGTCATGTTACCCATCTACCTTCTATAGCGTCATGTTACCCATCTACCTTCTATAGCGTCATGTTACCCATCTACCTTCTATAGCGTCATGTTACCCATCTACCTTCTATAGCGTCATGTTACCCATCTACCTTCTATAGCGTCATGTTACCCATCTACCTTCTATAGCGTCATGTTACCCATCTACCTTCTATAGCGTCATGTTACCCATCTACCTTCTATAGCGTCATGTTACCCATCTACCTTCTATAGCGTCATGTTACCCATCTACCTTCTATAGCGTCATGTTACCCATCTACCTTCTATAGCGTCATGTTACCCATCTACCTTCTATAGCGTCATGTTACCCATCTACCTTCCATAGTGTCATGTTACAATGTACCCATCTACCTTCTATAGCGTCACGTTACCCATCTACCTTCTATAGCGTCATGCAACCCTCCTTAATCATCATGTTATCCACGTACAGCATCATGTTACCCACCTATAGAATCATGTCACCCACCCATAACATCATATTTCCCAACTATAGCATCGTGTTACCCACCCATAGAATCGTGTTTCTCTTCCAAAGCATCATCTTTCCCAACTAAAACATCTTGTTATTCACCCATATCATCATCTTTACCAGTCATAATAGCGTGTTACCCACTCACAGCATCATCATTCCTAGCTATAACATCGTGTTACCCACCCATATGTAGCATCATCTTTCCAAACTATAGCATCGTGTAACCAGCCAAAGCCTCATCTTTCCCAGCTAAAGCATCATGTTACCCACCCATAGCATCATCTTTCCCAGCTATGAAATCGTGTTACCCACCCATAGCATCGTGTTTCCCAGCTATACTATCGTGTTAACCACCCATAGCATCATCTTTCCCAACTATAGAATCGTGTTACCCCTTTACTTCATCACGGCACTTTTGTACTTGCAATATTGAAGCCAACACCGTGGTCATACAACGATAAGGTCCTTCGAGCTGACCGCTATCCCATCTAGTTTGCGGATGAGTGCACTAGTGATTATAGTGAGGAAAGACAGGCTCCAGCTGATCGCTTGGCCGACTATCGATCATCACCGTATTATGGCTGCATCAATGAACACAATTGATATGATTACAAAGATAGCTAATGATTTGTAAATGTTTAATTTGATAATCGTGGAAGGCAATGGTTATAGGAAAGTGGTAGCTAAATGAATTAAAACGATTAACATGATTAGATGTTACATAATCAGCTGTCAGGAAAGAAGGAAAGTGTGGTAAAGGGGCACAGGACTATCAGTGGGGGAGGGCTAAATACATAGCTACAGTATCAGTGGGGAGGGCTGAATACATAGCTATCAGTGGGGGAGGTCTGAATACATAGCTACAGTATCGGTGGGGAGGGCTGAATACATAGCTATCATTGGGGAGGGCTGAACACATAGCTATCAGTGGGGGAGAGCTAACTACATGTTATTAGTAGGGGAGGGCTGAATATATAGCTATCAGTGGAGGATGGCTGAATACACAAACGCTATCAGTAGGGGAGGCTGAATACATAGCTATCAGAAGGGGAGGGCTGAATACACAAACGCTATCAGTGGGGGAGGGCTGAATACATAGCTATCAGTGGGGGAGGGCTGAATACATAGCTGTCAGTGGGGGGAGGGCTGAATACATAGATATCAGTGGGGTGGGCTGAATACATAGCTATCAATGGGGGAGGGCTGAATACAAAGCTAACAGTGGGGGAGGGCTTAATACATACCTAACAGTGGGGGAGGGCTTAATACATAGCTATCAGTGGGGGAGGGCTAAATACATAGCTATAAGTAGGGGAGACTGAATACATAGATGTCAATGGGGGAGGGCTAAATACACGCTATCAGTGGGGGAGGGCTAAATACACGCTTTCAGTAGGGGAGGGCTGAATACAAGCTATCAGTTCTGGATGCTGAATACATAGATATCAGTGGGGGAGGGCTGAATACATAGCTAAAAGTGGGGGAGGACTAAATACACGCTATCAGTGGGGGAGGGCTGAATACACGCTATCAGTGGGGGAGGGCTGAATACATAGCTACATGTATCATGTGGGGAGGGCTTAATACATAGCTATCAGTGGGGGAGGGCTAAATACAAGCTATCAGTACTGGAGGCTGAATACATAGATATCAGTGGGAGAGGGCTTAATACACGCTATTAGTGGGGGAGTGTGGAATACACGCTATCAGTAGGGGAGGGCTGAATATATAGCTATCAGTGGGGAGGGTTGAATACACACACGCTATCAGTAGGGGAGGCTGAATACATAGCTATCAGTGGGGGAGGGCTTAATACACAAACGCTATCAGTAGGGAAGGGCTGAATATATAGCTATCAGTGAAGGGAGGGCTGAATTCACCGTTATCCTTGGGGGAAAGGCTGAAAACACGGCTACCAGTAGAGAGAGCCAAATACACGGTTATCAGTTGAGGAGGGCTGATCGCATGGCCTATTGGAAGCGGTAGTACTGAACACACGGCTATAAGTAGGGGAGGACTGAACACACGGCTATTAGTAGGGGAGGACTGAACAACCGGCTATAAGTAGGGGAGTACTGAATACACGGCTATTAATAGGGGAGGACTGAACACCCGGCTATTAGTAGGGGAGGACTGAACACACGGCTATTAGTAGGGGAGGACTGAACACACGGCTATTAGTAGGAGGAGATCTGAAAACACGGTTTTTAGTAAGATGAGGGCTCAAAGCGCTGCCATTAATAGGAGAAAGTGCTGAATACACGGTGATATGTGGGGGACGGCTGAACACATGGCTTTTAGAAGGGGAAGGACTGAACTGACGGTTATCAGTAGGTGGAGGGCTGAATACACGGTTTTCAGTAAGGTAATATCTCAACGCACTGCCAGTGTGTGTGTGTGTGGTGGGGGAGGGGGGCTGAATATATTATCATTAGTAAGGGAAAACGCCATTAGTAGGGGAGGACTGAATACAAGGCCATCAGCAGGTAGAGGGAGGGAGGCGGACTGGACAAATAGCAATCAGAGGGGGGAAAGGCTGAACAAATAACCATGAAAAGGGGAAAGGGATGACAGTCAGGAAGGAAGAGGACTGAAGAATGAATGCGAAACAGGACAGTTACACAATAGTTGTACAGTACTGATATTATACAGCGTTTTTGTACATAGCAAGGATAAAACGGCAAAAAATGGTATGCTATGTGTGCAGAGAGAAAGGATGAACTGGCGAGGACTCCGCATCATACATGTACATGTATAAGAACTGAATCTTTGACGAATTTAGAGTGAATGGTTAACAGGCTAGGAATGAAATCGTGAATCAAGCGATGGATGTATAGTAACTATATGGAGAAAACGGGCACACAGAGGATTCAAGCACAGCATGCTGTATTAAGAGGCGGTTCATGTACAACAGGGGACAACAGTGACAGGGAAGAGTGAACAGGGGATAGCTGTACAGAGAAGGGTCAAACAAAGGACAGTTATGCAGGGAAAGCGTGAACTGTGAACGAATTTACATCCTGTTTAAGTGTGGAGAATAGGAATTAACGACATTTCTGTTCAATGAAGGCTATGAACAGGAACCAGTTATTCCACTGTGAACAAGAACCAGTTATTCCGCTGTGAACAAGAACCAGTTATTCCACTGTGAACAAGAACCAGTTATTCAGCTTGTGTCGGTAATGGATCGTATTCCACCAAGCCTGGTCGATAACGACCAAATATGGAAGCTCGAGAGAAAACTCACAGACAAGCGAAGGTGAGCCGAAATGTCAAAGGCAACGCTAGGCAACCGATTTGCCATATGAGACCGTGAAGGCAGTAGCAAGATTTAGCTTTTTCGTTTTGAAAAATAAAAGCAAGCATCTTGTCGTTTTTAGTATCAATCTCATAGAAAACCCATGTTTTCCACAACTTAATCATAATTTGGCGATATAATTAGCCAGCTCAGCAGCGCACCCCGCAAGAGCTAGTGTATTACTCGATCGCTCTATTAATCGTCAACGAAAAGTGGTTTAAGTGTGCACAAGATTCATCTGTCCTGTAATATTGCAGTATTATAGCTGCAGCGAGGCCGCGCTAAATGCCTGTGAAAGCAAACAAGGAGGCCCTCACTTTAACTACACCAATATTTGTGTTTTCTTTTAACATTTTAAGTGTCTGAAATAAAATAATGATACAAAATGTAATGAAAAGGTAAATACCTGCTAATTGGTAAGTTTAGTACTTTCTATTTGTCATTATTGCTGACAAAACAAGTAAATATTTATCAGTGTATTTATATATATATGAAATAAAATAATGATACAAAATGTAATGAAAAGGTAAATACCTGCTAATTGGTAAGTTTAGTACTTTCTATTTGTCATTATTGCTGACAAAACAAGTAAATATTTATCAGTGTATTTATATCATATCAAGATAAATTGAGAACATGGTCTTGGGTTACCAGGAGCTCGATAGGTTGAGTGGACTTGTGATGTCTTTCGGTGCCCACATTATGATACCTCCAATTAACTACTGATGACATCGTTACCGCGCACCACCTAATGAATTCCACATAATGTTAAAAATAGCGGATCACAGCCGATGACACGCTTACGTAATGTGAAGCTATCAAGTTACGCTCACGACTTCCTTGCACATCCTCTTTTGTTCACAGACAGCGATTAAATTAGATTATTAGCTCATAAGGATAGTACGTTGGGGACATCGATAAACGTCAGTACGGTCCTAAATTACCAGTATCTGGCTTCAGATTTTGGATATTACGCTTGCTGATGCCTGCGAAGCGTAGCTGCCCTCCCCTGGTACACACGCGGTGTGGGCGTGTAAGGCGGGGAGGCAGCATGGCGGCCATGCTGACAACGGCCTGGATACCTATCTTATTAGCTGTAGTCTTTCGACCAAATCACATTGTAATGTAAATGTCAGATTTTATTTTCTTCTTCTCCGAGCCGGTGACCATTCCACAGTACCACGTCCATCAACGTCGTGTTTCCGTAAGGGTTTAAATATTTTCTATTGACCTGCTCTCGGTGTCCTCAGTGTAAACCTAACTCTTTTAAATGGAAATAATCAAAAAACATTACATGATTTTACCGACACTATTCATCACAGATTTGTATAACAACACATGCATCTATATATATAGCTACCAGCCCTGGCAGTTCAATCTCGAGCGCACGTCCTTCCATCATGGCTTCGTGAAGATATAAACACGCTACACTCTTGATACACACACATACAATTCGGCATTAAACGCTGATAATGAATTTAGATTCATGCTTTTCAACAAAAATCGGGGCTGATTGAAAGCTTGACTCGGGTTGGTATCGAGCGGTTAAGTGCATCGTGTCCAAATTGTCCAGTCTATACACTGTATATAACTGACCGTCATATCAACACAATACTACACACACAGCAGCAGTTTGTCATTATTTGGTACCAGCATAGACTGGGAAATATCGTGAAAGGAAGAATCGACAAGAGGCCCATAGGGCCCGTATAGCTCACATGATTCTATTGTTATCTGATCGAGACAAAACGTTAAAATGGTTTCGCTATCTTAAAACCTTATTCGCTGACCATGGTGACAAACTTAGATTTCTTACTGACCCAGATAATTCAAATAACAACGTTTGGTAATGGAAAATGACTGGAATATTTGTATGACATGTGGTTAAAATTGAATTTGTTCTGAATCTGCTCACATCAAAAATGTATTCCCCTTGGCCCAGTGATGTTCAAGCCAAAGTTGGTTTAAATCTGCAAGGCGTTCAGGATTAGTAGCATATGGTCTAGCATAGGGTCGACATAGTATGTATGCAACATTATGTCCACCAAGAATATTTTAGTATGATTTTGATAAAATGTATCGTAAAGAAGGAAAATGACATTCAAATTATCTACATTTATTTGGCCTATTGGCCCCCACCACCTCTGCTGAAGGGTAGAAACATCTTCTATTGTTTCAGTACAAATTCAGTCAGAATCACCTCAGCTGTTCAACACTACTAGGAAATAGGTAGACTTTATCCAGGGGGTAACAGAAATGTAGGGTTGGACAATATAGGACTAAAGTCATGGACGAACGATGGGTTGGAGGACAAACGCCAGGGGACAGCAGGTAGGTAGTAACGGACAACACCAAGCTAAAACTTGTGCTCTTCGCTTTGAGCTGGAGTCTATAACGATGTCTAGTTCCGCTGTTACCTTATAGACAACAATTACCGTCCTCAACACTGTAGCTAAAATACCTGAGGCTTCCGCAAAGTTTCATCCTGGTAGACATGGAAGTGCACGACTGTGTTAGGAGGAAGCGGGACATCTATCGACGTGAACCAGACTGGTCTGCATGTAGGTTTGCCATGCAACGTCAGAACGTCTTCACGGGAGGCTGACCGCTGTTGCCGTTGGAATAACAGAAACGTCCTACCCCCAATATCAATTTGTCACGATGTTTGGCTGTGGTCACAGGGTCTGGGAGAGCAGGGGTTATTGTCGCACAGCAGTGGCCACGTCAGACATTTTACTTGTAGTCATCAGCTACATGTTGAGTGTATGACTGTGGAGTCAAACTATGGAACATCGACTAACAGAGACCACTATCTCTCTCCCAAATCACAAATGATAGAACCTAGCCGAATCCAAAATCACATTTTCAAAGTTTGCCGTATATAATACTTCTTACCAAACTGTTCTACTTCGTATCCGTCTGCTTGGTAAACATCACCATGACAATACAGCGACTGCAATACTCCTTCGTCACAATAAGACATATAAACAAGAGGCCAAGAGGGCCTGTGTCGCTCACCTTGATAATAAAGCAACCACGGGGAAATATGTGTATTACATAAATTCCCTCCAATGGTTTCAACCTCAAATTCCCCCTATTGGGCCCCGCAACTCTGCACCCAAAGGGGCCTCACCCTTCATTAATACATGTTTTTCCACTTCATACAAGGATGCTCAAGGTCAAATGTGGATGAAATCACTCAAATGGTACAGAGGAAAAAGGATTTTGAATACTTTCAAAACCTCGAATTCCCCTATTTGGCCCCACAACTCTGAACCCAGAGGGACTATACCCTCCATTTATACAATTAAGTTCCCTTTGCCAAAGGATGCTCCAGGTTAAATGTGGATAAAATCCCTTCAATAGTACAGAAGGAAAAGGATTTTAATGATTTTAACTTCAAATCCCCCTTTTTGTGCCCTTCCGCTCTACATCCACCACCGAGCAGAGGGGCCACACCTAATGTTTATAAAAAATAAAGTCGCCTTTGCCCAAGGATGCTCCAGGCCAAATTTGGATAACATCCCTCCAATGGTACAGAATGTGAAGGATTTTAAAGATTTAAACCTTAAATTCCCCTTTTGAGCCCCGCCCCTCTGCACCCAAAGGGGTCACACCCACCGTTTATACAAAACTAAGTCATCTTGGCCCAAGGCTTCTCAAGACCAAATTAGGATCAAATCTCTTTATCCCTATGGTAGGAGAAAAAAGTCAAAGATTTTACCTCTATTTCCCCTATTGGACCCTGCCCTTCAGCCCCCAAGTGGTCCAAACTCACCGTTTATACAAAATTTAGTCCCAAATTTGGATGAAATCCCTTGATATGTATTGTAAAAGAAGGGATTTTAAAGGTCTACCTCTTTTTCCCTATTCGGCCACACCCCTCTGCCCCCAGGTGGGGCACAGCAACCGTTTACACAAAATTGAATGCCTTTGACCTAAGGGTGCTCCAGACCAAGTGTATTTAAAATTTACTTGGCCGTTCAGGACTAGTAGTGTTTTAAAAGAAAAGTTGACGGACGGACAACGAACAACGGACGCCGCGCCATGGCAAAAGCTCATCGGTCCTTCGGACCGGATGAGTTAAACACTGCATTACTACACTAAGATGTGTGCAATACTCAACCGCTAAAGTGTGCCGTGAGCAATAATGCTTCATAACCAAAGTAAGCCATGGTCAATACCATATCACGTGAACACAATGCGATGTGTAAATTCTCCATCACCAAAGTGAAGCGTTAGCAACACCCCATCAAAATAATAAACTGTTTGCATCACAGTAAGAGGTGTGTATACGTCATTACCACAGAGTGGCATGAAATCTTGCGAGTTTTATGCAACACAATCTCAACAAAAGATGGCACGTGCAATATTCCGTCTCCAAAGAAAGCCGAGCGCAACACTGCATCACCATAGCCGTGTTCAATACTCTATCTTAAGATTAAGCCGAGTGCAATACTCGATCTCCAGAGTACAACGGATGCAGTATTCCATCACAATAGTGAGCCGTGTGAGCAATGTGAAGCATGTGCCACTCCATTGAGCAGTGTGAAATACCATATCATCACAATGAGCAGTGTGTTATACCATATCACCACAATGAGCAGTGTGTAATACCATATCATCACAATGAGCAGTGTGTAATACCATATCACCACAATAAGCAGTGTGTAATACCATATCACCACAATGAGCAGTGTGTAATACCATATCACAACAATGAGGAGTGTGTAATACCATATCACCTCAATAAGCAGTGTGTAATACCATATCACCTCAATAAGCAGTGTGTAATTCCATATCACCACAATGAGCAGTGTGTAATACTCGATCTCACCACAATAAGCAGTGTGTAATACCATATCACCTCAATGAGCAGTGTGTAATACCATATCACCTCAATAAGCAGTGTGTGATACCATTTTACCACAATGAGCAGTGTGTAATACCATATCACCACAATAAGCAGTGTGTAATACCATATCACCACAAAGAGTAATGTGTCATACCATATTACCTCAATGAGCAGTGTGTAATACCATATCACCTCAATAAGCAGTGTGATATAATCGTAATACTCAATACCAGTAATGCGTTAGTAAAACCAAAAAAGAATTTCGCTTTTATTTTTATGTACCGAGTAGGACATAAATTTAATCGAAATAGCAGATATTACGAAAAATTATTGAATTGAGATGGCATTGTTCTTGAAATATTTTGAATATAAACACACATGCTTAAATAATATATAATACATGCTCATGAACCAAATTGCAACTATTAAAAAGAAACAAGATGGTTGAATTAAAGTTGACAATGATATGTATGTTACATCATCGCTTATCTTTAGATAATTATCGTTTGTCAATATCCTTTGTGTTATTTTATGTCATAAGGTTTGGTTCACGTGGGAGTTTGTTTCATCTGTTGAAAACGTCACATACTTAATCCATTCACCTTCTGAGACCAACTCAGTAACGTTTGTCCACCTAATCGTCTCTGACAAATTACGTAACATGATTACTTACAGAAGTCATAGCAACGCGAAATAGTTAGCGAGAAACGTAGTGTCCGGTACAAACATCAAGCCAGGAACATGACGACTGGAACGAGGTCAGTGTACGTGATCAGATAGTTAGCAATGACAGATTAGAAGAAGAAGCGTTTCAAAACTTTACACCTGTTTGTAACTGCGTGTTGAACTTTGACCCGCTGACCTTACAGCAATAATGAAAGGACTGAAGTGGAAGCTGCCTGTGTTGACCTTGACCCGAGGGCCTCACCAATTTATGGCAACAGTAAAACCATTTGAAGACAACCTACTTTGTTTTAGGTAAACATTCATAACAACCTGGAAAGAAAAACTATAAACTACATTTTTGTTCTCAAAATACAGACCGTTTAAGGGAACCTAACCAGACTTATCGGCACAATATGAAAACACCGGAAGTTGACTGTCCTGTGACCATGACGTGAACTAGGATTGATTGGTATAGGATACAGGTCTGTAAACATCACAACATATTAGATTACTACCATTACACAGGATTTTGGTTATACGAAAGCTCATCCACGATGATAATCTCCGCTCCAATCTTGTAAGCGCCCTTGTTCAATTGACCAAAAGTAACATAATTGCTAATACACACTTCGTGCTTCTTAACCACACGGCCACCGACAAACGTAGCGTGCTCCAAGCGCAGAAAAGATAAGGCAAAGCTATCTGATTAAAAATCAATAAATCAAATTGTATGCTGTCTCCAAACTCCAATCATCTAATATCAGACTACTTCTTACAATAGCTTTCTATGTTAATCGGAGAGAATAGAAGAATATCCTTCAAGTACGTGGAACCGTTATGTGCTCGCCTTAGGTACAAAGAGTAAACTGATTACAAAGGTGTTCGTGATGTTTTGTGATTTGTCGTCATAGTGTACTGTACAAACCGTCACTTGTTTCCGACCACCGCTATGATACGCAATAGCATAACCGGTTCTGATTACTGATTAGAGCGCGCGATAAGCAGGACGGAAGTGTGTAAAGAGAGCGGAAGTCGGAATCCATCGGCAATACACACAACGGCTGCCGTACGTCTTTAATGGGGGATGAAAGAAGAGGGCTGAATGACCTTCAGTTAATGTATAGCATTAAAGATAACTGGACAGTCGGATAGGGAAGGTCTGTTAGATGATTCTCAAATTAGGCTCGTTATTTACTGTTAATACTAATAGTATATTAAATTAAACAAAAATCGTCCGTGACATTGAAATCTAAGTAAATTTCCGTTCGGATCAAAGATGAATTTAAGATTTCCGTTCGGATCAAAGATGACATAGTCGTCTAAGCCAATATTATTCCTCGCCTATATGTACCGTAGACATCCACATAATACATGTACAACTCTTTGTCAATTTATACCGCAGTAATCCTATAAATACACCTCCCAGCCTTTATCATAACTGTACAATAGGTTAACTTCAAAGAAGCTGTAAAAACACGCCTATAAACTGGTACAATTAAAGTGTCGAATGCATCGTCCAGAATATAAACAAGTACAAAAAAGCATACTTCAGAGACACGGCCGAAATGCACCTGAACTGCTTACTTTTTTCAAAGGTACCATCCAAGTTTACCTGTACGACAGAGCATATCTCAAATGCATGGCCAAATAATTAAATATAAGCCCATAGAAGCCGACGACACACACGAATACATCTGGGTATGTTTCAAAGACATCGTCAAAAAGATACCAATACCTTGTACCTCAAGGGCATGTTCAAAATATGCTTGAAAAATAAGACATCTTTTTATAGAATCCGCCGAAATACGCCTGAAAAATTGAGCATTACTTAAAGACACTGTCAAATTACACTTGTTCATATACTACTGGGGGCAGACTTCAACGGCATTGACAAAATATACCAATAAGGTGTACACCCACAAACTTCAAAGACAGTGACAATAAAAACAAAGCCTTATATCCATAAAACAGTTCTTATGCTCAAGCATCGATTCTGTGCTCAAGTCAGCACTCTTTTGACGGACTTTAATTATGTAATACGTTCAATAAGTCCTGTGTAATCAACCAAAACAATATTCGGCTTGAAGTCTCTTCAAAATTTGCACAAATCTTTAACAAAATGTGCTTTGTTCTTAATTGATCACAGAATCCGATATTTAGCATGGTACCTTTTTTTGATACATGCCAGTGTCAGTATAACAGTTTTATTTGTGCAATGATATATACTTATTTTTTTAAGATTAAGAATAGTCAAAATAATCGGTATCAAACTAGGCCTAGATACCTTTCCAACATAGCACACTTCAGAGGCACAGCTCCTGTCGTTACCTACCCGCATACCGTACACACTAAATTACATCACAGTCTTAGTCAGTTTTACACATCGGTTTTCATAAATTTAAATCAACCTATCTATTCACAGTTTCATCATTGTTTTTCACAAATTGAAACGTTTTAGCGGTAAATCAATTTGAATATTGCGTTAAAAGGATGATGTAAAGGTGATGATAAATGACGCTGGAAAAGATTGTCGGGTTTGGCATCGCTCCAGAAAACGCCCGATCGAGTAGTGCCATATAATTCACACAACAACGGGTAGGAGCATTGTGCACCACCAACAATGAATCTAAGAAACATATGTAGTACCAGTTACCGTTACAGCAATGAAAACAAGTATGGTATGTACAAGGTTCAGTTAGAGCATTGAATATAAGGATGGTACCTGTAACTGTTACAGCTATGAAAACAAGAATGATACCAGTTACTGTAACAGCAATGAAAACGAACGATAGTACCAGCTACACTTACATCAATGAAAAAAGGATGGAACCAGTTACTGTTACAGCAATGAAAACAAAGATGGTACCAGTAACTGTTACAGCAACGAAAACAAGGATGATACCAGTTACTGTTACAGCAATGAATACAAAGATGGTACCAGTTACTGTTACAGCCACGAAAACAAAGATGGTACCAGTTATTTTCAGAACAATGCTTTTTATCAAAATAGATAATACATGTAGCTGACATCGTCAGAGAAAATGATGGTACCAGTTACCGCTACAGCAAAGAAATCAAGGACTGTACTTGTTACTTTAAAAGCAATGGCATATAGACCCATTTACAGTAAGAGCAATGAATATCATTAACACAGATAGTACCATGTGCCGTCATATAAAAGGAATATCAGTAACACAGATACATTTGTATTACATATTACAGACAGGAATCGTACTACATATTACAGACAAGAATCGTACTACATTTTACAGACAATAATCGTACTACATATTACAGACAAGAATCGTACTACATATTACAGACAAGAATCGTACTGCATTTTACAGACAAGAATCGTACTACATATTACAGACAAGAATCGTACTACATTTAACAAAGAAGAATCGTTCTAAAGTAATGCTGTTACATGTACCATAAGAGTACTCACAGATAAGGATTGTACCGTCACTGTACCCAAATCGGGACACTTTTTAGATAAATATCAATGATCCTAATACCATACTATCAGTCCCAAAAAAAAAATGTTTGCTCATTTTTTATAAATAGATACTATCCACTTTTCATTTATATTACTTTTTTGTATAATAATTGGGGATAAAAGATCAATATCAGCAGAAAAGAAGACATATTTCAAATATTGTAGTCAAACAGGGTTAGCATCAGTTTTGATAAAATAAACTTTTGAAAATGATATCGAAACAAATAGCGTCGCACGGCAGGTTTCCTGTATTCTGACCTTTAAATTGTCCATGTAACAGTAATCAGCAGCCAATAAAGCTAACATACAGTTAAATTGCCATAACATTATTTTGAAATGAAAACTGTATATATAAAAGTACTTCTTTGCATTGGATGACCGTTTTTTGAACCGTTTGTCTCGATTTGGGTACCGTGACGGTACCAGATTAGAACTACAACAAAATGTGCCATAAGATAAAGAAACTTCAAAAACAAGGCATGTAGAAGACAAGAGCGATCTTCCAATAAAGGGATGTCACCAAAGAGATTATATCAGATTATAACAGATAGGAACTACAACAATGCACCATTAATTATAGGAACGTCACAATTTGTTATTGTACCAGATAAGAACGACGAAAATGTACCATTAGCGTTAAGAACGCACTAAAGAAGGATTTTACCAAATTGGACCAACCATTAGAGGAAGAAGCATCGCAAACAATGATTGTACCAGATTGGAACTACCATTAAATAGGGGAACGGAACCAGATTAAAACTACCATTAGATAGGGGAACGGTACTAACAAGGATTGTACCAGATTGGAACTACCATTAAATAGGGGAACGGTACCAGATTAAAACTACCATTAGATAGGGGAACAGTACTAACAAGGATTGTACCAGATTGGAACTACCATTAAATAGGGGAACGGAACCAGATTAAAACTACCATTAGATAGGGGAACGGTACTAACAAGGATTGTACCAGATTGGAACTACCATTAAAAAGGGGAACGGAACCAGATTAAAACTACCAGTAGATAGGAGAACGGTACTACATGTAACAAGGATTGTACCAGATTTGAACTGCCATTAGATAGGAGAACGGTACCAGATTAAAACTACCATTAGGTAGGGGAACGGTACTAACAAGGATTGTTCCAGGTTAGAACTAATATTAGATAAAGGAACGGTACAAACAATGATTATTCCAGGTTAAAACTACCATTAGATAAAGGAACATTACAAACAATGATTATTACAGGTTAAAACTACCATTAGACAAAGGAACGGTACTAACAAGGAGTGTACCAGATTAAACTAACAATGATTGTACTAGATTAAAACTACCATTAGATTAAGGAACGGTACTAACAAGGATTGTACCAGGTTAGAATTAATATGAGATAAAGGAACGGTACAAACAATGATTATTCCAGGTTAAACCTACTATTAGATAAAGGAACGGTACAAACAATGATTATTCCAGGTTAAAACTACCATTAGATAAAGGAACATTACAAACAATGATTATTACAGGTTAAAACTACCATTAGACAAAGGAACGGTACTAACAAGGAGTGTACCAGATTAAACTAACAATGATTGTACTAGATTAAAACTACCATTAGATTAAGGAACGGTACTAACAAGGATTGTACCAGGTTAGAATTAATATGAGATAAAGGAACGGTACAAACAATGATTATTACAGGTTAAAACTACCATTAGACAAAGGAACGGTACTAACAAGTAGTGTACCAGATTAAACTAACAATGATTGTACTAGATTAAAACTATCATTAGACAAAGGAACGGTACTAACAAGGAGTATACCAGATTAAACTAACAATGATTGTACTAGATTAAAACTATCATTAGACAAAGGAACGGTACTAACAAGGAGTATACCAGATTAAACTAACAATGATTGTACTAGATTAAAACTACCATTAGATAAATGAACGGTACTAATAAGGATTGTACCAGGTTAAACCTACTATTAGATAAAGGAACGGTACAAACAATGATTATTACAGGTTAAAACTACCATTAGACAAAGGAACGGTCGTAACAAGGAGTGTACCAGATTAAACTTACAATGATTGTACTAGATTAAAACTACTATTAGATAAAGGAACGGTACTAACAAGGATTGTACCAGGTTAGAACTAATATTAGATAAAGGAACGGTACAAACAATGATTATTCCAGGTTAAACCTACCATTAGATAAAGGAACGGTACAAACAATGATTATTACAGGTTAAAACTACCATTAGACAAAGGAACGGTACTAACAAGGATTGTACCAGATTAAACTAACAATGATTGTACTAGATTAAAACTATCATTAGACAAAGGAACGGTACTAACAAGGATTGTACCAGGTTAAAACTACCATTAGACAAAGGAACGCTACTAACAAGGATTGTACTTAATTTGAGTTGCATTGTACCATTAAAAAGGAAGTCACAAAGAAGGATTATTTCAGCTACCATTATATTTGTCTGTAGATCCTCTTTATGAGCACGATTGCCACATCTGGCATTGATCATTAACGTTACATCTACGGCACCAATGTCAGTAAGACATTACGTACCTGGTTTCATTACAAATAAACAAACATACATCACCCACTGAGTACAACAAAGGGGACAGTTGCCCTACGCCGGCCCAAGTGTTAACTACACAACGGTTTGCCCTGAACCGTGTAATGTTCGCCATTATGTCTATTTAATAGCAGATGTTTTTTATTTCGGGTGTTTATCCAACGCATGCAAGTGTTTATCAAGATGCACGCTAAACTTGCAGTTTCTCTAGAAGAATACACCACTAGAATCAAGCGTACCTATACCGTAGACAGGTGTACATGTGTATGTTTAACATTTACCACATAATCGGACTGTGGATTCAATTGAAACGCTATCATACGTATGTTTCATGTTTTATTTTTGGCTTTATGCAATGTATTAAGTATAATATTGTTGGGAGCGTGGTGAGTAATCAAATTCATCATTTACAGTCTGTTGTTTATTAGGTATGCGGTATTTGTATTTATGAAACATGCAGATTGTGTGCAACATATCAGGCATGATGGCAGTGTCGTACAACGTACAGAGCACCTTGGGTTTAGGTTTTTAAGAGTTTAACGTCCTATAAACAGCTAAGGTACTTTAAGGACGTGTATTTGTACATGTATGACCTATTTACACCGCGGGATCGGGACGGAAAGTGTCCTTTCACTATAGTGAACATACATGTTCACATTAGTAAAAGGTAAACTATTGTGACTGGTAAATATATTCAAACGTAAATTCTGACGCCATAACCACAATACCGAACAATGATGGTGACGTCGCATATTTTGATTACCATACAAACTTGTATCTCTCTACGTTCCTTTCTTTCACAGTCTTTCAAAAATAGAGAATATTCATACTTGTTTCATACAATTGTATATCTGCAATGGAAACTCATCGAAAACCGAAAACCCTACATACACTGTTTCTATTGATATTAGAGCCCCACACCACTCACCCAGTTGTCCCCCATTCATTGTTTTGAGAAACAATTGGCCTTTTTTCTAAACAGAAGAGTTTTACTAGCCCAGCTGTCCTGCAATCCAGCCTCTTGTGTTGGGAACGAATGATGGATTAGTCTGGAACAACTGTAACTTTACCCTCCTGTCAAAGTTATAACTCTGTAATATCAGAACCCTGTATAATCAGGTAACACGAAAAGTATTTGGAAAATCACACGACTGTATGCTACATTATCCAAGGGTTTTGTGGAACCTCGAAAAACTGGGTGGCCAACTCTAGCATTTGTCGTTGTTCAAATTCAAAAACACCCCCTTCTCCCCCGATAAACAAAACATACATATTTGAACGTAGACATCATACACAATACAGTATGCAATAACGAGGGTGTTGCATAGATAAGAATGGAGCCGGCCGGAGTTGTTGACCGCCAGTCCCGCACGCGTAACCACCGTCTCTATCCGAGTAACGCCAGTCCGAGAATTGCTTTCCACGGATGACGGCGCAAGGACTCTCAGCCCGACAATACTTCCTGGGACCTGACTTCAATCAAAAAGGATGAGGGTCCAGCCTCTCGATTCCCAGGCCTAATTTGATTTATCAGCCTTTATATATGACAGACTTGTCTCTGGTCAGCCCCTCGGCTCCTCCGCTGTCTGTCTACGGGCCAAACTCGGCAGGAAATTAAACGTCAGATTTAATAACAAAAAGCTTTGGTTTATGTATAAAAGTGAGCGGTTCCCTTACAAATAAGTAACAATCTGCATATCTGTATGTAATAGTACACACCATGCCAGTCAAGTGACCTGGCTGATACAGTCACCTTCATGTCTACAATGTGATGTTATTTCATATACACCGCAGTGAAATAAAAGACATAAATACGTTATCGTTCATATCTAATTACAAATTATTTCTAATAATTACGTAGATTGCACATCTGATCTTGTGGTCTTTATACCAATTCTCTAAATAGGCCCTTTCTATCGATTCGGGCAAACTATAAACCAGACTTGATGGAAGCAGGGTATCTCTATATAGACTTGGTGGTAACGAGTATATCTATATTAGAATTGGCGATAGCGGGTAGGTTCTATATTAGACTTGGTGATAACGGGTAGGTTTTATATTAGACTTGGTGGTAGCGGGTATGTTTTATATTAGACTTGGTGGTAGCGGGTATGTTTCCTATTAGACTTGGCGATAGCGGGTATGTTTTATATTAGACTTGGTGATAGCGGGTATGATTTATATTAGACTTGGTGGTAGCGGGTATGTTTTATATTAGACTTGGCGATAGCGGGTATGTTTTAAATTAGACTTGGTGGTAGCGAGGATGTTTTATTTTATACTTGGTGGAAGCGGGTATGTTTTATATTAGTATATTAGACTTGGTGATAACGGGTAGGTTTTATATTGGACTTGGTGGTAGCGGGTAGGTTTCCTATTAGACTTGGTGGTAGCGAGTATGTTTTATTTTATACTTGGTGGTAGCGGGTATGTTTTATATTAGACTTGGTGGTAGTGGGTAGGTTTCCTATTAGACTTGACGATAGCGGGTATGTTTTATATTAGACTTGGCGAAAGCGGTTATGTTTTATATTAGACTTGGTGGTAGCGGGTTGGTTTCCTATTAGACTTGGCGATAGCGGGTATGTTTTATATTAGACTTGGTGGTAGCGGGTATGTTTTATATTAGACTTGGTGATAGCGGGTAGGTTTCCTATTAGACTTGGTGGTAGCGGGTATGTTTTATATAAGACTTGGTGGTAGCGGGTATGTTTTATATTAGACTTGGTGGTAGCGGGTATGTTTTATATCAGACTTGGTGATAGCGGGTAGGTTTCCTATTAGACTTGGTGGTAGCGGGTATGTTTTATATTAGACTTGGTGATAGAGGGTATGTTTTATATTATACTTGGTGGTAGCGGGTATGTTTTATATTATACTTGGTGGTAGCGGGTATGTTTTATATTAGACTTGGTGGTAGTGGGTATGTTTTATATTATACTTGGTGGTAGCGGGTATGTTTTATATTATACTTGGTGGTAGCGGGTATGTTTTATATTAGACTTGGTGGTAGCGGGTATGTTTTATATTATACTTGGTGGTAGCGGGTATGTTTTATATTATACTTGGTGGTAGCGGGTATGTTTTATATTATACTTGGTGGTAGCGGGTATGTTTTATATTATACTTGGTGGTAGCGGGTATGTTTTATATTATACTTGGTGGTAGCGGGTATGTTTTATATTATACTTGGTGGTAGCGGGTATGTTTTATATTATACTTGGTGGTAGCGGGTATGTTTTATATTATACTTGGTGGTAGCGGGTATGTTTTATATTATACTTGGTGGTAGCGGGTATGTTTTATATTATACTTGGTGGTAGCGGGTATGTTTTATATTATACTTGGTGGTAGCGGGTATGTTTTATATTATACTTGGTGGTAGCGGGTATGTTTTATATTATACTTGGTGGTAGCGGGTATGTTTTATATTATACTTGGTGGTAGCGGGTATGTTTTATATTATACTTGGTGGTAGCGGGTATGTTTTATATTATACTTGGTGGTAGCGGGTATGTTTTATATTATACTTGGTGGTAGCGGGTATGTTTTATATTATACTTGGTGGTAGCGGGTATGTTTTATATTATACTTGGTGGTAGCGGGTATGTTTTATATTATACTTGGTGGTAGCGGGTATGTTTTATATTATACTTGGTGGTAGCGGGTATGTTTTATATTATACTTGGTGGTAGCGGGTATGTTTTATATTATACTTGGTGGTAGCGGGTATGTTTTATATTATACTTGGTGGTAGCGGGTATGTTTTATATTATACTTGGTGGTAGCGGGTATGTTTTATATTATACTTGGTGGTAGCGGGTATGTTTTATATTATACTTGGTGGTAGCGGGTATGTTTTATATTATACTTGGTGGTAGCGGGTATGTTTTATATTATACTTGGTGGTAGCGGGTATGTTTTATATTATACTTGGTGGTAGCGGGTATGTTTTATATTATACTTGGTGGTAGCGGGTATGTTTTATATTATACTTGGTGGTAGCGGGTATGTTTTATATTATACTTGGTGGTAGCGGGTATGTTTTATATTATACTTGGTGGTAGCGGGTATGTTTTATATTATACTTGGTGGTAGCGGGTATGTTTTATATTATACTTGGTGGTAGCGGGTATGTTTTATATTATACTTGGTGGTAGCGGGTATGTTTTATATTATACTTGGTGGTAGCGGGTATGTTTTATATTATACTTGGTGGTAGCGGGTATGTTTTATATTATACTTGGTGGTAGCGGGTATGTTTTATATTATACTTGGTGGTAGCGGGTATGTTTTATATTATACTTGGTGGTAGCGGGTATGTTTTATATTATACTTGGTGGTAGCGGGTATGTTTTATATTATACTTGGTGGTAGCGGGTATGTTTTATATTATACTTGGTGGTAGCGGGTATGTTTTATATTATACTTGGTGGTAGCGGGTATGTTTTATATTATACTTGGTGGTAGCGGGTATGTTTTATATTATACTTGGTGGTAGCGGGTATGTTTTATATTATACTTGGTGGTAGCGGGTATGTTTTATATTATACTTGGTGGTAGCGGGTATGTTTTATATTATACTTGGTGGTAGCGGGTATGTTTTATATTATACTTGGTGGTAGCGGGTATGTTTTATATTATACTTGGTGGTAGCGGGTATGTTTTATATTATACTTGGTGGTAGCGGGTATGTTTTATATTATACTTGGTGGTAGCGGGTATGTTTTATATTATACTTGGTGGTAGCGGGTATGTTTTATATTATACTTGGTGGTAGCGGGTATGTTTTATATTATACTTGGTGGTAGCGGGTATGTTTTATATTATACTTGGTGGTAGCGGGTATGTTTTATATTATACTTGGTGGTAGCGGGTATGTTTTATATTATACTTGGTGGTAGCGGGTATGTTTTATATTATACTTGGTGGTAGCGGGTATGTTTTATATTATACTTGGTGGTAGCGGGTATGTTTTATATTATACTTGGTGGTAGCGGGTATGTTTTATATTATACTTGGTGGTAGCGGGTATGTTTTATATTATACTTGGTGGTAGCGGGTATGTTTTATATTATACTTGGTGGTAGCGGGTATGTTTTATATTATACTTGGTGGTAGCGGGTATGTTTTATATTATACTTGGTGGTAGCGGGTATGTTTTATATTATACTTGGTGGTAGCGGGTATGTTTTATATTATACTTGGTGGTAGCGGGTATGTTTTATATTATACTTGGTGGTAGCGGGTATGTTTTATATTATACTTGGTGGTAGCGGGTATGTTTTATATTATACTTGGTGGTAGCGGGTATGTTTTATATTATACTTGGTGGTAGCGGGTATGTTTTATATTATACTTGGTGGTAGCGGGTATGTTTTATATTATACTTGGTGGTAGCGGGTATGTTTTATATTATACTTGGTGGTAGCGGGTATGTTTTATATTATACTTGGTGGTAGCGGGTATGTTTTATATTATACTTGGTGGTAGCGGGTATGTTTTATATTATACTTGGTGGTAGCGGGTATGTTTTATATTATACTTGGTGGTAGCGGGTATGTTTTATATTATACTTGGTGGTAGCGGGTATGTTTTATATTATACTTGGTGGTAGCGGGTATGTTTTATATTATACTTGGTGGTAGCGGGTATGTTTTATATTATACTTGGTGGTAGCGGGTATGTTTTATATTATACTTGGTGGTAGCGGGTATGTTTTATATTATACTTGGTGGTAGCGGGTATGTTTTATATTATACTTGGTGGTAGCGGGTATGTTTTATATTATACTTGGTGGTAGCGGGTATGTTTTATATTATACTTGGTGGTAGCGGGTATGTTTTATATTATACTTGGTGGTAGCGGGTATGTTTTATATTATACTTGGTGGTAGCGGGTATGTTTTATATTATACTTGGTGGTAGCGGGTATGTTTTATATTATACTTGGTGGTAGCGGGTATGTTTTATATTATACTTGGTGGTAGCGGGTATGTTTTATATTATACTTGGTGGTAGCGGGTATGTTTTATATTATACTTGGTGGTAGCGGGTATGTTTTATATTATACTTGGTGGTAGCGGGTATGTTTTATATTATACTTGGTGGTAGCGGGTATGTTTTATATTATACTTGGTGGTAGCGGGTATGTTTTATATTATACTTGGTGGTAGCGGGTATGTTTTATATTATACTTGGTGGTAGCGGGTATGTTTTATATTATACTTGGTGGTAGCGGGTATGTTTTATATTATACTTGGTGATAGCGGGTATGTTTTATATTATACTTGGTGGTAGCGGGTATGTTTTATATTATACTTGGTGGTAGCGGGTATGTTTTATATTATACTTGGTGGTAGCGGGTATGTTTTATATTATACTTGGTGGTAGCGGGTATGTTTTATATTATACTTGGTGGTAGCGGGTATGTTTTATATTATACTTGGTGGTAGCGGGTATGTTTTATATTATACTTGGTGGTAGCGGGTATGTTTTATATTATACTTGGTGGTAGCGGGTATGTTTTATATTATACTTGGTGGTAGCGGGTATGTTTTATATTATACTTGGTGGTAGCGGGTATGTTTTATATTAGACTTGGTGGTAGCGGGTATGTTTTATATTAGACTTGGTGGTAGCGGGTATGTTTCATATTAGAATTGGTGGTAGCGGGTAGGTTTTCTATTAGACTTGGTGATAGCGGGTATGTTTTATATTAGACTTGGTGGTAGCGGGTATGTTTCATATTATAATTGGTGGTAGCGGGTAGGTTTCCTATTAGACTTGGTGATAGCGGGTAGGTTTTATATTAGAATGGGTGGTAGCGGGTATGTTTTATATAAGATTTGGTGGTAGCGGGTAGGTTTCCTATTAGACATGGTGATAGCGGGTATGTTTTATATTAGACTTGGTGGTAGCGGGTACATGTATCTCTATATAAGACTTGGTAATAGCAGGGTATCTCTGTATTGAACATTTTAGTAGCAAGTATCTCTGAATTAGACCTGGTGGTAGTGTGTTTCTCTTTATCAGACTTTGTAGTATCGGGGTTTCTCTATATCAGATTTTGTGTTAGCGGGGTTTCTCTTTATTTGACGTGGTGGAAGCGAGGTATCTCTATATTAGACTTTGTGGTAGCGGGTATCTTAAGATCACAAAAGGTGGTAGTACGGTATCTCTATATTAGGCTCGTTGGTAGTGGATCTCTCTACAATTTTTACAATTGTGGAAGCGGGTATCTTTAGATCTCAATGGGTGGTAGCTGGGTATCTCTATATTAGACATGGTGATAGCGGGTATAGGTGATATCGGACATCTCTATACAATGTACATGTATTTGACTTATTGGTAGTGGATGTCTCTACATTTTTGACTTTGTTTAGTTTTGTTTAACGTCCTATTAACAGCTAAGGTCATTAAAGGAAGTGACGGAATGGGTGTTCATTTCTGTATTACACGGGGAGTTGAATTGTCGGGTGTTCATTTCTGTGTTACACGGGGAGTTGTTTGGTGTTCATTTCTGTGTTACACGGGGAGTTGTTTGGTGTTCATTTCTGTGTTACACGGGGAGTTGTTGGGTGTTCATTTCTGTGTTACACGGGGAGTTGTTGGGTGTTCATTTCTGTGTTACACGGGGAGTTGTTGGGTGTTCATTTCTGTGGTACACGGGGAGTTGTTGGGTGTTCATTTCTGTGGTACACGGGGAGTTGTTGGGTGTTCATTTCTGTGGTACACGGGGAGTTGTTGGGTGTTCATTTCTGTGGTACACGGGGAGTTGTTGGGTGTTCATTTCTGTGGTACACGGGGAGTTGTTGGGTGTTCATTTCTGTGGTACACGGGGAGTTGTTGGGTGTTCATTTCTGTGTTACACGGGGAGTTGTTGGGTGTTCATTTCTGTGGTACACGGGGAGTTGTTGGGTGTTCATTTCTGTGGTACACGGGGAGTTGTTGAGTGTTCATTTCTGTGGTACACGGGGAGTTGTTGAGTGTTCATTTCTGTGGTACACGGGGAGTTGTTGGGTGTTCATTTCTGTGTTACACGGGGAGTTGTTTGGGGTTCATTTCTGTGGTACACGGGGAGTTGTTTGGGGTTCATTTCTGTGTTACACGGGGAGGTGTTGAGTGTTCATTTCTGTGTTACACGGGGAGGTGTTGAGTGTTCATTTCTGTGTTTCACTTGGAGTTGTTGGGTGTTCATTTCTGTGTTACATGTGCACGTTGCATTGTGTGCCGTATAAAGTATATACATTTATACCTATATCACAACATATTCTGGATATCAGCTTGCATCACTACATTTATTCTTTATGATCATAAATATTCTAGATAAAAATACTACTCAAACTAACTGAAATGAGTATGCCTGCATACGATCAAGAAACCAGACCCATGTTTTGGGGTAATTGTTTGTTGATTAGTATGTGTATATGTCATCCTTTGAGAGACCAGAAACGTAGTTCTGCCGAGTCGGAATTTCGATGTGACTTTCCGAAGGTTTCCTATTGACGGTCGAATTGTTCGTCGCAAAACGTAAATTCGCCTATTCCGGCATAAGACCTATTCAAAACTATAAAGTGACCAAAATAAGTTACATAATCTTTGTATATAAGGACTGCTATTGTACCACACATTATAGGATATGTTTATAAGTAAATATAGTAAATACACGAATACCGGAAAATGTTCGCCAAGTCAAGCTTTCGCCCTCCACCTTTAATTACTATGTTTAATATGCTGTTTACTTTAGTTCGTTGTAATGATAAATTCGCTCTCATTACGGAGGTCAAAGGGAGATAATAAAACTGCAGCGAACATTTCCCGGTATACGTGCTGTATCATCCTTTTCTCAATAATGAAGTGACGTATATAAAACGGGTACTTACGTAATGAGACCAGACGTTCAGGGTGAGCACTTGGTCCCGTTCGTTTAGGTCCATGATTTGTATGAGTTGTAATCCGAATTTCACGTTTACAGAATCAGAATAATTCAGCACTGGTCTACTGTATAGGGAGCGTACCGAGTTGATACGTAGTAGGTACTTGATGAGGCGGTCCTCCTCGGAAAATACCTCTGGGAAGTGGTGGCGGTGCTGGTGGGTGCCTGCAATGTAAAATATAATGGGGCCATGAACTAGTGGATAGTATTGGTGTTGAGTACCTGGAATGTAGAATTTAACACTGATTATAGGTCAGAGTTGTAGACCATGTTGGAAGGGGCTGCCTGTTTTATAGGTCACCATTTTGGGTAGTTTTGGTGCTTGTTTGCTGTAATGTAGATACAATGTAAAAACACGGGCTCAAGGTCACCGTTGTGGGTAGCTTTGATGTCGCTTAACAGTAATGTATAAAAAAGGGGGAAAGGTCATCGTTGTAGGTACAGCTTTGATGCTGGGTAAGTTTGATATTTATAATAACAATGGGTCAAGGTCACATCGTTGTGGGTAGCTTTGATGCTGGCTAACTTTGATATTTATAATAACACAGGGTCAAGGTCACATCGTTGTGGGTAGCTTTGGTGCTGGCTACCCGCAAAGAAGATAATAACACGGGGTCAAGGCCACGCCATTGGGAGGGGGAGGGGGTTGGTACTTGCTACAATAATGTACTTGTCCACGTCGCCGCCGTTTATAAATGTAAATGAACCATGTATAAAACGAGACTGCTGTGATCGGCATTGGTGGTAATAAACGAGTGGACAGATGGAGGGTGGAGGTCGTTGATCATACATGCAACATCACTTTGGAGCAATCTTCAATGAGACTATCCATGATTCAGTTTGGCGCTTTGGGACGATAGGAAGCGGCATGATTAATGGCAAGACATGGAAGTCCACTTTGAGTATTCCATAGATAGAGAATTATAAGAAATATACTAAATGATTTGAAAGTATCATCGATATGCTTCAACCAAATCACTAACGGTATTTAAGGAGAAATCACCCTGTGCATGTCGGAATACAAACGGAATTTACTGTGGTTAGTGTAAAGATATCTTTGGGAATTTTATCCGCTGTTTCTAACTAGAACTGAAAGCTGCAGAACTAATACTGTCGTATCTCTTTGAGAACAAAGTTGTAATAACCGTCACGTCACACTGTTACATTCAAATCTACGCAGTTCAAAAGTAGTGCGGACGAAACTGTGTTTCTAGACAGACGGACGGACGGACACGCCAAGTCCAAAATACCCTATACTTTGTTTGGGGGATACAATGATATTTGTATTGCATATCTAGTGCATGATCTGTACGGTTAGCGTTATATAAACATGAAAACAAGCTCTATTTCCGTCTCCGGTTGTAGTCATTGCGCAATAAGACCAGAAAACCGGCTGAGCCAGGCTGCATAAGAATCTGACAGTTCGTGGTAACTGTGTCTAATGATGGCGTGTACACGTAGCTCTATATCGTAGCCACACACGGGTTACCACGTCTTAAGTAAACACAATACCAATACTAATGTGATTTTCATCTGTTCTCGTCAGTTTAAAGGCATTTCTTTTTTACTCGTGTACTTAAGTAACCTTTCATGAACTAGTAGGCATGGCAACAGAACTGTTCGTTAAGACGTAGTCACTCACGATACTATAAATATAATGCGATGAAATTATAGGGGGTGAAACAGTTATATGACAATCGCATGAACATCTTAAAGAATTGGAATATTTCTCTTTTGATCAGATCCTCTCTTTGGAGCTTATTAATTACTTTTAGCTATTGAACTGTATGTATCGGTATTCAAAAATACCAACAATTTTAGCTATTTTTGGAATATCGGCAGAATTTAATTAGATAATTTAGATAATGTTATATGTATACATGTATGTACCTATAAGCCTAAGGGCTTTTGGCTACATGTTATAAAGAATGAATGAATGCATGAATGAATGAAAGAGGATAATGTTATTATCTTTTTTGTAATGTGAATTATTTCTTGAATACAAACTTCGTTTACATGAAGGACCGGGGCTACATATGTAACACCCACCTGCTTTGTGTAATCATAATGTCTATTGTTAACGGTGTTTAAGCGTGACAACTTAGATATTGTATACGTGAATACCCATACAACGCCTCATAACCGAACAATTTCGACATATGTTAACAAGTAATACGGCTCGTACGAAAAGCCATTTAAATTATAATATTACTTTAGACGTAAGTCGGTATAAATGGCGGCGTTGATGCCGCATGATGTCTTTATCATATGGTTAACACCCCGTGCCTTCCTCAGTACAAAATCTACTTGTGTCGTACCGGTGATCACAGCAGTATGAAATTTAATTAGGCTTTTGTTTTACAGATACTTTCGCTTTGATGACACATCAAACGTACAGCTGTAGCAGAATGCTGACGATGGCTGTAATGAAATGCATGTCATTTTACGTTCGCTCAAGTTTAAAATCGATACCTTAGCGGTGTAATGGTGTTTCTCTCGTTTACTGGCGGTTTGCTCGCCCGGCTCACACGAACACCGACACGACGGCATACATTACTCCGACTCCATTCAAACTAATGCAAAACAATATTCAAAATGATTAGATTAATAAGTTCGGTTATTAGCTGACATTTACTTTGTAAGGTTGATGGTTTCTCGGGTTGATGCAATCGACTGTGCTGTAGGGAGACGACGACACGTTATCCGCTGAATTATTCATCAACATCCGTACACCATTGTAGTGCCCCCAGGATCTGGGAAATTCATTCGAACGCCATTTTAGTACCTTCAGGATCCAGCAGATTCATGCGTGTGCCATTTAAGTGACCACATGGTCCAAGGGAGTCATACGCACGCCGATTTATCCGTGTGACATTCAAGTGCCAACATGATCAAAGGGAGTCATACGCAAGCCATTTTAGTGACCACAGACTCCAGGAGATTCCTCCGTGCCCCAATTTAGTGACCACATGATCAAGGCCATTTATCCGTGCGCCTTTTAAGTGCCCAGAGGATCAAGAGGATTCATCTGCACGTCATTTAATAACCAATATGATCAAGACAAGCGATCCGTGCGTCATTGTAGTGTCCAGGGGAGCCAAGGGACTCATCCGTACACCATTTAATGACCCATTGGATACAGACAGTTGATCCGTGCGTCAATTTTGAGCTCATGGTATCCAGGGAACACTACACCATGATAGTGCAAAGGAGATTCATTTGAACGCCAAATCTTTGCCAGCAGGATCCAGGGGATTGATCCGTATGCTGTTTGAGGACCCACTGGATCCACGAGATTCAGACACGAAATAAGACTTCAGAATCGCATATCATACGTCTTTTTCGACGCCATAATTAAGAATAGTGCAGGTCTGTCAAGTTTGCGCAAAACATGTTATTCTGTAGCGAGTCAACCCTAACCCTCATACAGTGCAAACATCCAGTAAGACGACCATCACGTTCGTAACCGTACTAGTGAGGCAAACCTCCGGTAGGAAAATTTAACATCTAGTAGGACACAGCCTCAGTGAGCAACCCTATTTAAGGAAACCGTCCCAATGAGACACACCTCCAGTTGAATACAATCTCAGTGAGACAGTCCTCTATTAGGAATCAGTCCCAGTGAAACAAACCTCCAATAGGACACAGCATCAGGGTTACAACCTTTTATTAGGAATACGTCCCAATGAGACAAACCTCCAGTAGGGCAAAGCTTCAGTGAGACAACCCTTTATTACGAATCCGTCTCAGTGAAACACACCTCCAATAGGACACAGCCTCCGTGAAACAACCCTCTATAAGGACTTCGTCCCAATGAGACAAACCTCAAGTAGGACAAAGCCCCAGTGAGACAACCCTCTATTACGAATCCGTCCCAATTAGACAAACCTCAAATAGGACACAGCCTCAGTGAGACAACCCTCCATTATGAATCCGTCCCAATGAGACAAACCTCAAATAGGACACAGCCTCAGTGAGACAATCGTCTATTAGGAGCCAGTTCCAGTAAGACACAGTATCAGTGAGACAACCCTCTACCAGGAATCCGTCCCAATGAGACAAACTCCCAGGAGGACACAGCCTCAGTGAGATAACCCTCTCTTAGGAACCCGTCCCAGTAAGAAAACATCCAGTAGGTCACAGCCTCAGTGAGATAACACTCTCTTAGGAACCCGTCCTAGTGAGAAAATATTCAGTAGGGCACAGCCTCAGTGAGATAACCCTCTATTAGGAACCCGTCCCAGTGAGAAAACATCCAGTAGGTCACATCCTCAGTGAGATAACCCTCTCTTAGGAACCCGTCCCAGTGAGAAAACATCCAGTAGGTCACAGCCTCAGTGAGATAACCCTCTCTTAGGAACCCGTCCCAGTGAGAAAGCATCTAGTAGGTCACAGCCTCCGTGAGGTAACCCTCTTTTAGGAACCCGTCCTAGTGAGAAAACATCCAGTAGGTCACAGCCTCAGTGAGATAACCCTCTTTTAGGAACCCGTCCCAGTGAGAAAACATCCAGTAGGTCACAGCCTCAGTGAGATATCTGTCTCTTAGTATTAAGTGCCAGTGAGACACACATCCAGCCGCATTGAGATAACCCTATATTACAAATGTAGGGCACCCTCCCAATGAGGCACATATTTTGCTTGATATTTTACAGAATTACAAATGTTCGACTACACAGTATCATCACGAAAGATGAATACCTCAACATCGGGAGGAACTCTAATAAAGCAAGAAATGCTTTGTTGTGTTGCTTTAAACAAGGGAGAATGCGACAAACGATAAAAACAACCCTTCCTTATGATACAAATTTGTGTAGTAGTACCTTTACCCTAATCGATAGTATAAGCGTTACTATCGACGTGACATTCACCACGCTTCCATGGTCCCGCTTTATTAGTGTAGTTCAAAGCTTAAATATGAAGATTCACTGTTTTCTTTTGTGTCATTGACAACGCTGTCCTCACAAGGCTTCTTGTAAGATCAATATGACTGGAGGACTTAGATTCGCAGTCTATATGAAAAAGGAGTGCCACTGTGACACCTACAAGTGTATTGTACAATGTAGTATCAGTAGTCTTGTGTGTGTGTGTGTGTGTGTGTGTACACCACATTCCCACCTCCATCGGTTCTCACGACCCGCCTTCCGCCGATAATCGATGCCAAGCTACATTTAAATGTCTTTGTATAATCAAAGAATTTCAACACCTATGTTTAAAAACTACACAGAAAGGTATCAACGCTTACTGTTAGAGAGGAATTGCGGAATGTTTAGCAATTGTAGCGAGTAAATAGCTGAACAGTGGGCTAAACCCCAGGCTCGTTGTTGCGTCAGTCCGTCACACAAAACATGTCGTGATTGCTTCTCGCACCAGACAAAACAAATATTAATATTTGAATTCGTCGGTAAACGTGTACAATCAGTTATACAAACATGTTTACAACCACACATTATACATCATTATTTTGTGTCAATTTACTTTACAACTAAAGTTGTATATCTTTTGAAAAAAAATACAATATGCTATTTATTAGTGTAGCTCAAGTTTGTCAACATAGCGATTGATCACTGGGCTGGTTGTTACATCCCCGCCAAATACTGCAGGACGTGCCCGAACGCAGGAACAGCAAGGCAGACAGACAACTTCGGCGACGTGTGACTTACCAATCCGGGGTTCACCAAAATTTAATTTAAACAAACTTCATTACTACATAAAATAGCCTATTATTTCTATCACGATTTCATATATTGCCGAATGAGGAATATGTCAGCAATTGTGTATTTCTAGAAATGCTATCCAATCAAAGCCTGGCCTGCCCTGAGCAATTCGCGTCGCTATTCCTAGAAGTGAGGTGTACTGACGACAAACCAACAGCGCGCTGTATCAAGTGAAAAATCCCAGCTGTATTCTTAATGAAGATAAAGCGGATTTCATTCTGCGAAAAGTTCTTTCCAATCCGATAACTTTTTAAGGTACACACGTTAATCAAACACTTAGATGTTACAAATCAATGTAAATGCTAACTGCAAAACAGTTTTATATTTGTATCGTCAACTACAACTGTAAGTCAATACAAAGCATTCCAGGGTATTGTGGCCAAATTAACCTTACTTCAGGTATTGTCACCGAGAACACGGTGAAGTGACACAGTGACGGGCCGGGGGTGGGGGCTCGATACAGGCAAAACGTCGATGTGCCATAGCCTGGATGGTGGAAAGGAATGACAGTGCTGTCTTACATCCATGTGAGACGACGGTGATGTACCAGTAATAGCGCTTGCGCTTCTGTGCCATAAGGACCAGTAGCAGTGCTTCTGTGACATGAGGACCAGTAACAGTGCTACTGTGACATGAGGACCAGTAACAGCGCCTCCGTAACATACAAACCTCCTATGTGTGTGAAAGAAGGGTATATTTAACGTTAAATACTCTTAATTACTCATCTCTATAACGAATCTGAACCTTTTTTTAATTATTTATCAAATACTGCTAGCCACGACCCTATCATCACATGCTACGTTGGTCTATGTACAGGTCTAACAAAGTCGGCTGTGGTATTCACAAATAATGCAGTGTTTTGGAACACTACACGATGTTTTCGTCACGTACGTTGTATGCAATTATTGTATGAATACACGTGATGTGCACGATTATGTCTAAACCAATTACTATGCTCGTCGTGCTGGTATCCGACACCACCATACAGGGTGTCTAAACTGAAACCCAGCGCTGTTCTTTGATATAAAGCACATGTATTCCACAGGTAGGACATTCTTTGCGGGCATTGCACCCTGCCTTGTCTGGGAAGTAGCCCAATGGACCATACTGTACACACCTGGTCAGCACTCACAGCAATCCTATCTTAACTACCGTCGACACTAACTTATCACAAATGCGATGTTTGATCGCGCTGTGTGGGCGTCCTTTGTCTTTCTCGCCTCACTGTACCCGAACAATATTTCAACGAAATTCACGTATACATAGGAAGGTGTCTTTAAAAAAATTACCTAAGATACAAAGCTTCTAATAAGTCTCGGAAATCGATGTTGGGGTAAGTTCCATATAGGTTATGAATTATTACGTATATAAGAACGACGTCCATGATGTAACTTTGTTGGGGGAGAAGGAGGCTAGTCGAGCGTGCGCGAGTCCTTGCCGAGACAGACATACAGACCCACAGACAGATAAATGTACATACATCTTACCCTAACGGCGTGGTCGATACGTATTCAGGACGGTCTAGGCCTACTCATGTTTATCTAATCATGGATAAAATTGAACGTTTCACGAACAGAAATTAAACCTATGGTATGCACATAGCGCTGGACATCGACATGTTGCCGGTCTAATCAAGCAACTGAAGACCGTACAAGCTGATTCCATCCGATTATATGGTACATTGATAGCCATCAATGTCCGTAATGGACCTTTATATCAACACAGCTGCATCACCTATTCCAGACTATGGGAATCAAGAGCACCTACTAGTAGTCTTGGGACAGGGCATCACCTACTCAGACTATAGGACAGGGCATCCCCTACTCAGACTATAGGACAGGGCATCACCTACTCAGACTATAGGACAGGCATCACCTACTCAGACTCTACGACAGGGCATCACCTACTCAGACTATAGGACAGGGCATCACCTACTCCAGACTATGGGACAGGGCATCACCTACTCAGAATATAGGACAGGGTATCACCTACTCCAGACTATGGGACAGGGCATCACCTACTCAGACTATAGGACAGGGCATCACCAACTCCAGACTATGGGACAGGGCATCACCTACTCAGACTATAGGATATGGCATCACCTACTCAGACTCTATGACAGGGCATCACCTACTCAGACTATAGGACAGGGCATCACCTACTCAGACTCTATGACAGGGCATCGCCTACTCAGACTATAGGACAGGGCATCACCTACTCCAGACTATAGGACAGGGAATCACCTACTCAGACTATAGGACAGGGCATCACCTCCCCCAGACTATAGGACAGGGCATCACCTACTCAGACTATAGGACAGGGTATCACCTACTCAGACTATAGGACAGGGTACTTCCTACTCAGACTTTACGACAGAGCATCACCTACTACAGACTATAGGACAGGGCACTTCCTACTCAGACTTTACGACAGAGCAAAACCTACTACAGACTATAGGACAGGGCTCTTTCTACTCAGACTTAATGACAGAGCAAAACCTACTACAGACTATAGGACAGGGCATCACCACTGCTGTATTGCGAGGCATCACCTACGTACTCAGACTATCAGTATGTAATATACTACAGGGCATCACCACATCTGTACCGGAACGCATCGCCTACGCAATCAGAATATCAGTATGTAATTTACTGCAAGACATCACTACAACTGTACCGGGAGGCATCGCCTACTCAAGACTATATGTATATGTACAGGTGTATTTGTACGCTCTTTACCACATGGTATCACCAGGGCATCACCAAAGCTCATAGTCTTATATCGTGTGGCATCTCCTTCTCCAGACTACCAGTATATGAACGTGATGTACATTCATCACAGGACGTCGTCACAGCTACATGTAATAGTCTGAGGTACCGAGAGGCTCCACCTCCTCCATCAATTAGGCAAACAGTCTTAGGTACAGGTATCACCGGGCATCAATTAGCCAAAAGTCCTAGGTACAGGTATCACCGGGCATCAATTAGCCAAAAGTCTTAGGTACCGCAGGGCATAACTTTGGCCTACGTACAGAGTATGTAGGGGCATCAACTTGGCTAACAGCCTTTAGTCCAGCGAACATTAGTTGAGCTGACAAAAACTTCATACTATCAGCATGCATGAACCACGAGACATCACCCCCTATCAATTATATATATGTTTGAAGCGTGGGGCATATTTGTTGCATTGGTACATTGTATCAAGATGAATATTTCAGGCAACATGCGACATCACCTAGGTTACTTGTCTGAACGTTATTTACTGTGGAGTATGTAGTTCCACATGTAATACGTGGTATATCATAATCTAGTCTGTAATGTATCGTGATGACAAATACCAGCTGTAAGGGAATCTGAAGTAAAATGTTGCTCTCTGTAGAGGTTTGTTAACGTAATGGCAGCACCTCTAATACTACAACATAGCGTCTTTTGCGATATATATCTACGCTTTGATTTATTAAAAGCAATAACAAGAATCATCTGTTAGTATCAATGAAGATCAAATATGTATGTGATAACACAGCCGTTTGACCTTTGTGAAGAGTGTAGAAGCTTCACCGGTCTCGCTCCCTAATGCGATGGTCATTGTTTGTTGTCATAGTGCGGAGGTCACTCAACTCTCATTGATGGCTGTCTTCCAAAGTGTTCCTGGGCATCCCGTGTCGGAGTACTGGTGATAGGATATCGGGAGAGACTAGTGACAGGACAGACGACCGGACTGACTGACGACAGCACAGACGGTCGGGGAGACTGGCGATATGACGGACGGTCGGTCGGACAGATTTTTGGGAAGCCAATGCAGTAATCCATCTCTATGACCAGGACAGTGCATGGTTGGAACAAATCCCTCACCGCGATACATCGCTGATAATAGGTTAAAAATAACGAGAGGTAATAGTTCAGGGTGTCGGTTCTCTAGTCCAGCCAGCCTATCAACGGACAGCGGATTATAGGGCCACATCAATCACCACCGATAACACTACACCTCGATATGTCTTCCTAAACAATCCTCCTCCCCCTGGGTCAAAACATTAACAGTTGACTTAATCAGAACTAATCTTCAAGTTATATACATGTTTGTCTTTCTTCTAGTTCATTGCCATGTGTTTAGGCAGCGTCTGAGGTAACATGCCATATGTATCCACGGTTGATGTGGTCATTCAGGGTCCACTTTAAATTTGGACATATCATTTACTAACAGTGTAGCATTACTGTTTCACCCTGTCACTGTTCTAACACATCCTTCTCTCGCTCCTCGGCTGTGTCTCTCCAAGCTCGTGACTTTATTTGACCTTAGCTGTTGCAAGAGTGCCAAAACCCAAACAAACAAAAATAATCTGACGATGCTTATTGAAAGTGTTTGATAAGGCACAACCGAAAAAGTACACGACCGAGAAAAGAAAACGTAGAAGTGAAAATCGTTTCAATAGGTGTAGTAGATAAACTTTCTCCTCTTCAACGTTCCCGTTAAAGAACAAAGAAGAATGGCTTTAATTCCCCACAGTCACTCACCTCACACAGTCCATTTTGTTTCTTTATATAACAATATACATAATGTGCATGTCCTTCTCCAGAGCCGGCCTTCTCCTTGATCAAAATATCCCGTCATATATTGTATCACAACCAATCTTCTACATTTGAGCATTTTCGCAAAACCATTCATCGTTTGGGTCAAAATATACATAGAAATAACTTTCTATTGAACTATCCTTCATACATTGGGCAGGTCTTCTTCCGTAATCATTTCTTCTTTGTAAATTCTTCCTTCAAAACCATAATCTTCTTTAGTCAAAACAGTCAAAGGATGTCTTTCTTTTCTTAATTAAGCGTCATTTTCTGTGACGAGAACATTGATGACGTTTTATGGTTAGAAATTTCACAGGTCTTGATCGACTCTGGACAGTGTTAAACGTTGTTCTCTCGTTTCAAAACGTTTCAACCAATAGCTCATGGTACAGTGTATATGAAAGATAATATGTTCTGTAAATGTTTGATGCACGCAAGCTCACTTTAATTTGAAACGTGTATCGATAAGAAGGTTGCGAACATAAAATCGGAACCATATTACAGGTATACAACAGGACACACTCGACTCTCATTTGATTTTCAACACATACTCTGACTGGCGGCACCGTATACCAACTTAAAACTATAACCATGTTTATATTTGGTTAAGCGAGAGGAGGGGGTGAAAACCTATACGAACTAGCACAGATAGGAAGCGGGCCAGCATACATATGTTACACCTAATACGATTACCTCCGATTACATCATTTAGTGGGCTTTACGGAGGGAAATAGCATCGTACATATGAGGCTTAACGGAGGCATGGACTCCCTGTCTAAGTCTGGAGATTAAGGGAGACAGCGATACTGTCATGTTCGGCTTAACGCGCGCGTGGCAGAGGATAAATATCGGACAGTCGTGAGATGTCCTAACTTTACGCGTGCTACATCTATAAATATTCCCCCTATACAGATCGATCTACAGAGAGACCAACTTTATGTAGATTCGTGTTTGCCCAATCAGGGGTAAAATTGAGAAAGTGCTACAGAAATCAAAACCATTCGTATGCTTACGTATACGCAAACGGATGAATAGTAAAACGCTAACAACTTAATCAGGCGTAATATTTGTGGCGAGTCGTGTAGTATTAGGGGCGCAATGAAGTGAGGTCGTGATTGGGGCTTAGTCTATGGTATCTCTGCCTTATTTCGACACCGCATCAACTCCCTTGTTTCGACATCATGTTGCATGTAGCTAACATGTGTCGACATTGTGTTATTCAATCTCTGTTGACATTGTATCAGCTTCCTTATGTCGATATGACGTTAGCTTTCCTAATCTGTGTCGACTTCATGCTTTAATTTCCTGGTATCAGACATCGTGTAAGTTTCACCGTGTCGACAATGTGTAAGCCTCTATCAAAATGCACTTCATCATCGTACAAAAAGACATAATAAAATATTTTCAAGTAATGCACAATATGTAGACAGTGCAAAAATATGTTGATCAGGAAATGCGGAGTACGTGGACAGTGTAATATTCTCTTTATCATTATATACTTTGTCAATAGTTTTATTTAGTCTGGTTGTTTGCATTCCTTGACTTTGATACAGCACATTAACTTGCCGATGGGCACTCCCCGGGGAAAACAGCGTAATGCCAACAGTTGCTCACCTAAACAAAAGTTAGGACCCTTTAAATAAGTTATCCATCAAACTCGAAATGGAAAATTAGGACTCGTATGCAGAGGAACAGCTAAGGAAACAGACCAAACAAATTGCCGTAACTGTATTAATAATGAGAGTTTATACAAGAACAGAGAGAAGGTAATATCAATTTAGCAGTGATACTGTCCGGTTTATTTGTCAATTACTTACGCTATGCCAATGTTAGAAGCAACGAATGGGGAGTTCACTGGTTGTCATCAGACAGGGTTTGTAAGGTTTACTACAATCAAGTGATGTACTAAATCTAGTAGGACCCTTTCCCTATAGAACAGTTTCCGTATAGTGTTGTCTAACGGTTCGAGCTCTCTAACTCCCCAGACAACACTGTAAGAGAACAGTTCCCTCGGGAAAGGGCAATACTATATTAATAACATCTGCAGAATGTATGGGTCTCATTCCCAGACAAACCTTTCACTTGATTCATTTTAGTTTACATAATATCGTAGACAGTTCATATAGCTTATAATATCTCAAATCTAAACAACACTCATATTCCTATCTCTTATTCACGAGGTAGGTTACCGGGTGCGTGCTGGTGCGCTAAAGCAGTTATGGCGGCAGGTACCTGAAGACATGAGGGTGTTCTGGGGGTCTAGGTAGTTACCGAGAAAGCTGTACGTATTATTCGGAGAACTATGTATGATAGAACTAGCAGAATGTTATCAAGACATATGATTACATGACTGTGCATTTGGCGGCTTTCTGATTCGGTTTATTACAATGCGCTGTTTTTGATCTCACGTTATGGGCCCAGGGGGATGGTTATATTACAGTTCAACGAGGCGAGTTCACATCCCAAAATAGCACTAGGGGGAATATTGCAAAATGCCTGTTTCAAATAGACACATATAGTACCGTAACTGTCGATGCTCACATTGCAATGAGGGTGTACGATGAGTGAAAACAAATGAGTAGGAAACGATGAGTATTTTTATTGTAAAGGGACTCGTTGAAACAGTTTAACCAGGCAGTGATGACGTCAGACAAAAGTTGCACGAGTTGCATTATACAATATGGAATATAGCGGTATTGATATGATACGGACGTATTTCAATTTGATTTAAATTTGATTTGGAACGTCAATATGTCGCATTGCTGCAAGATCAATAAAGTGGTATCATTTAGGCGTGGGAAAACACAATATTAGTACTGTATGTAACAAACATGTAACGTATTGTTGTTATACATCGCCATAAGTATCTCTCACGTGTTTCATTTCACATACATACATACATAGATACATACTAGGAACAACTTTCCGGGGCGAAAAGACGATAATTAACAAACCGTAGATATAAGATAAAACACTGAGGAAAAAGACATTTCAAATATAATTATCAAAACTTGAATATTGACCTAAATTGGCTACAAATGTAACATCCATACAACAAACTATACACTTCTATAGACGCTTTCTTACACTCTCTCGTTTCAGTTCTAATCACTACAGATTGTAATCCAATACACTGTTATACCCTGCTCATTAAACCTGACTATACATGTATCCATACACACGCAGAATTATCGAAATGTTTGAAAATTTTATTCAAATCAGATATAATTATCAATGCTGTTTTTCGACCCCTGGCAGTTACAACGCGTTTGACCTTCAATTTACACCTACACATTACACTTAAACGTACTTATCATTTACCTAGGTAGATTTACCCATGGCAAACAGCAACTTATTTTCAATATTTAAGATTTAATCAATATGTAACGAGGTTATATGCAAAAAAAAATTCCATCATAATTTACAAACAAATAAACTGTATATTTTATCTTTTCTTTCAAATGAAAAACATCAATGAATATGTTTCCTGTCGATGTTTAATCAGTACCTATTAGGCAACGTGGCCAATATCATCAACATCTGTCGCGTGATGCTTCGTTTTCATTTTATTTTCAAGCCCGTGTCACAGTTGATGTCATAATTTCTAAACTTTCATCAAGTTGTCATGTTGTGTATAAACATGCAGTGATGTTTAGATCCGTATATGCACGCGTGTACCCTCACTCAAAATTAGTTCATCCAGACCTGTAACGAAGGGCTCACTTGTTTACAATTGTAATGGAGCAAGGCTTTTGGTAGGGCGTTGTAAGTGGGTGGTGTATTGGGTAAAGAGAACACGCCAGCTTAAATAATTATGTCCTATAACCGTGGCTATTAAGCAATAAAAAGTGCCGTTACTTCGCCAACGTCGTATAATTTTCAACTAAATTTTATTGCTAAATTATAATTACAATTTAATGGCAAGTTACATAAAACAACAAAATTACAACAGAGCAATTTACTGTTTAAATTACACAAAATGTAGGCCAATTCTTTTAGCATTAGGCACCTTTTAATAGATATATCGAATTGTGGACTTAGGGACAGTCGGGGGACAGACTATTATATCTAGTGTCCTCTCTCTCATTGACGTTAAAGACTGCCAAGCGTCAAGGTTCTTGTGATTTTCTATGCAGTCATTAGCTATTTTCGAATATTGATTACAATATTCGAAAATAGCTAATGACTGCATTACAATATTCGAAAATAGCTAATGACTGCATAGAAAATCACAAGAACCTTGACGCTTGGCAGTCTTTAACGTCAAAGTTTTACATGCAAGTGTGAATTCTTTTTCAAGTGGATATTAGTTCTTTCCTAATATATTACCAAGCTTTAGATTTTAATGATATTTGTCGTGCTGCTACATGTATAAGTTCTTTCCGAATATTGGTAAGCTTAAGTTTTAATAATGTTTGCCGTGTGGCTTTATACATTAGCTTCTTCCGAAATATATTCCCATAGTTTTAAACTTAATAATGTATTCACGAAGATGAATGTCCACAATACTTAAGTTAATTCTGGATGATGATTATTATCTTATTTTCATAAATATAACGTTTCCTTCATTTACAGAATTAATCTTATCAAATAAAATGTGTCGATGTTTTAACAGAACCTACATTTTATTGCCAGTTTAATGTGTGAACAGCTGCTGATGTTATCCAAGTCTTGAACACCATTTTTTCTCAGGAATCAATAACAAAAGTGTACCTGGTGCGTGTCTCATTGTCGTGAAGGGTTTGGTTTAATAGAGACGTTTTTTTCACAAAAGGTTTAATGGTTTTATTGTTCTGCGATATCCTAGAAAGATAACACCACGCTTGGATTGTAATGAAAGATTCAACAGGATATTGACCTAGCTCGGGATGAGTTTATCGTTCCTCCACAGATATCCGATGTGTATTTGCAAAAGTTTGAACGGGTCTCTTCAAAGGGAGATTGAACAACAAAAGAAAGACGGCTGAAAAGTCGGTTTTATGTTCAGTCCTTTTTATATTTAGCAACGTTTTTGAATGATCCATATCAAATAAAGTTTCTGAATTGTTAGTTTATATATACCCTACAACAGATTAAAATTTTGCATTTGATTTTAATAGTAAATCTTTATCTGTGATGAATATTGTCTGACGACTCTCGTTGGACAAAGAATTAGCAGTGGCTATTATTGTACTACAATAGTTATGTGTTCCTTCGTTAGACATTACCACGCTGATAGAAACCTTCTATGGTCCCATGGTCCCATGGTCCTGACTTGAACTTGACAATTAATCCCTATTCCATGTCAAATATGAAATATCAACATTCCAACATGAAAGAAATGGTGAAGAACCGTAGCCCAATTATAATGTATACTTCAATATCTTTCTCTGTAATAAACAAGTTTTATTTCTGTCTGATAAATTAGAAGCTTAAAATTTGTTTTTATACGAAGAATCTGACACATTTATTATTCACAAGTACTTGTACCTAAACGATCAAAATTAGGTATAGAAAGTTTGGTATTAAATAACTGTTCTTATAAATGCCTACTCAATTCAAATAAACCCATTAATACGTACTCAGGAAAAGTTGTGTTGTATTGGGGCAGTTCTGGAGAATGCTTTAAGGGCCACAGGTGTATATATAACGCGCTTCAACACCTGCTCTAAGCGATTGTTCCGTGGAGTTGTCTATAGGCGAGAGAAAGAATGGCAAAAACGTGACATTGTAAGTGTACTCCTCCATGTTGCCGTCTAGTTCAATTTAAGAAAATAGCTAAAGTATAAAACCGAGGAGCACGAGAAAATTGAGAAGGAATGACATTTCGGCCGTATCTGCATGCCCCATATCTACATGTAAGATACCCCGGCCAGCTAAAACGGTAAAGTTAAGATGAGGGTGCCTTGTTTGCAGTAATCGGTTGTTTGTAGGGCATGACTCATGGTTGTATGTAAATTATTGATATAACTACACTGTAAGAGGTTTCCGTGCTCGATGGCACACCGAGTTCCCACTGGTACGGGCCATCTACTACTGTAGCCATTTATTTTACAAAATCTCCATTTAAATGTATTTCGATCAATAAGAAAATTGTATAATCTTTCAAATAAACAACATATTTAGTGGAAAGCAATTTTGCAAGCGGACCGTATTCCGCTGTAGAAACGCCGTCATCTCTCACTTCTGTTTCACGCTGGTAAACTTTGGGGAGGGTTTTGACAAACGTGATTACATAGAACTGACATTGAATGCATTCACATTTATTCTGTGCCCTGAATTATATAATGTAATTGATAATTCGGTATACATAGGACATGAATGCTTTTCAAACAGAACAATAAATTGGTTATTTTCAAAAACGAGTCAACATTAGAACATCACCTAGACGTGAATGTAAGATGACATACAAATGGAATCATAGATGAATAAAGTCATGTGACGTTTACACTACATGTATCAAGTGTCATGTAAAAGTACCTGATAAATCTATCGGAATCTACCACTCTGAAGCATTGTCGAAACAGTAAATCGGTCACCAACCCAAAACCTGTTAATATAATGTACTGTAAATATAATAGACGTGGAACAAATGCAAGCTTGGACAGGCGAAACTACTATCATTACAGCAAATGTAAAGGCTAGACACAGCGTTATTGTACATAGCACTTGTAGTTAAGCGGGTCCAATACTGACACTCATCTGTACATAACTTGTTCAGAAGAGGTAGCAACTGTACAATATTTAACAGCATTTGTCAAGCAGGTCCAAAGATGACATTCATATGTTTAAAACTTGTATAGAACGCCTGGCAACTGCCCGATTGCAAATAGCATTTTTCAGCAATTTCAAGAATGACAAAAAAAATGTCTAAAGAGCAATGGCATATTTGTAAAAACAAAGAAGCAAGTCCAAGACCGGTACCATTACAAGCGTTCTGGTGTAGAGCGACTAGCCATGGCACGATTGTCAAAAACATTTGTTTAGAAGTCAACGAATGACACAAATTTATAAAATAACTTGTCTAGAGAGACTAGAAACTGCACATGTGTGCACATAGTTCCTATGGCAAGACAGAAATTGATCCCAAAGTGCACGAAAGACACAAATATAAACAAAACGTGTTTAGCTGGATAGCAATGGCACAATTGTGCACATCATTTATTCACTAAGTCCAAGATTGACACAAACTTATAAAGACTGTGACTGAAGTGGCTTGCGATGGCACTATTGAAGACAGAATTCATTTAGTTAGTCCAAGAATGACACCAGTCAAAAATCAGACGTTGTCTAGAGTGGCCAACAAAAACACGATTGTATATATACACATCATTTGTTTTACAAGTCCAAAAATGACTCTCATATACAGAACTTGACTAGAAATGCTAGCAATCGCACATTCGTTCACATCATTTGATTACTAAGTCCATGTAAGACAACAATACAAACAGAATTTTCCTAGAAGCCTAGCAATGTTAAAAGTGTATACAAGGACTTGCTTAGCAAGCTTGGTTAACGCGTTTAATTGCTTCTCATGTCCAACCATGACAGATGTGTTTATTTTATTGACAGGCCCAACCATGACATATGTGTTTAATTGATTGACAGGCCCAACAATATAACGGAAAAATGTCTTCTTTCTTAACAAAGCCAATCGTGTCAAATGGTATACTAAAACTTGCCTAGAAAGTAAACCATGAAACCCGTTATATAGAACGACCAACCGAGACGTTCTTGTATAATAGTTTTAACAATGCTTAATGTGACTATCTTATATTCCAGTTTAGTAAGATGAGCCAAGATACAATTATACTTGTTTGAAATAAAATATGTATTAACTAAAATAAGTGTTATCAAGTATATTATTATTACATTTACTGTTAATAAGTGTATTAATAATCAATCACAACAGTTGTTTAGCAAGCGTATTAAAATACAATTCCTTATTTATTTATTTATTTATTTGTATCATTTGACTATATGCATATATAGATAAAAACAATACAACTGTTTACTTGTAAAGCACTTGTATTAATAACACAATATACATCTATAAATGTTAACCTGTTGAGCAAATGTATTATCATCACAATTTTGTTTAGAACGTATTTTAAGAATACATTTGTAAAGTTGTCTAGTAAGTGAATACATTGTTTAATCCTTCACTTGTTCAGCAACGCTATTAATAATGATAAAACGACTTTTGTTTAGCAAGTATATTGATGATGCAAATATACATTATTTTACTTGTTTTCAAAGTGTATTATTCTTATTATGATTTTTCGTGTGTTTATCAAGTGTATTTATACTTGTTGAGCCTGTGTTTTAATGATTCCGTTGTTCATTTGTTTAGAAATTGTGAAAATAATACATGTACAGTTATTTACTTGTTAATCAAGTGTATTTATACAAATGTTAATGTGCTTGGTATTAAAATACAACATGTGACATGTTAGGTCCTGTGCTCAAATAATAAAATCATTTACTTGTTTAGTAAGCATATTTAAAATCCAACTTTTTATCATGTTAGTAAGTGTATTTGATAAAATTGGTCAATCTTAGAAAGTGTACTGAAAATACAATTTAAATATTTATTGAGCAATTGTGTTATTGATACACTTGTTTACTTGTTAAACAAGCGTATAAAACATATAATTGTTTACAAGTCCAACCATGACACAATTGTATATTATTATAACTAGTTTAGCATGCCAACTGGGAACGCGCAGGTGTTTCAACGTGGAGCTGTACAGGAAAAGTGTCACCATTATTCTGATTTATATCCCGACAGGCGACGAGGCAGCGCCATGCAAGGTACTAAGTAAACCTCTAACCTCATCACATCATATAAACAGTCTGCATTGGAAAATGCATTAACTTATGAAATATTCAGCAAGGACTGTACCCAGCCACTCTTTACATGTGCAATTATGCAAAAAGCAAGTCCGTTTGTTGCTTGCAAACGCCAAGTGCCATACATCCGCACTGAGTGTTAATTTGCATTACGCGCATCCGTTACGTCACACCTGGGATTAGATAGCAACATCATCTGTCTCCTACAGAATAATCCAGGTACACTGTAATTAGCGGTGTTAATTACATGTTCCGGTTGTGGTGTCCCAGAGCGTTGCCTTCTCAACTGTTACAATAGATACAATCTCTGTAGTTCATGTTTTAGCCTGCCCACACCACAAATCATATTTATGTAGAACATCTCATCATTCATCATCTTCTCATCTATTCACTTGAACGCTCATTCAATCATCCGTCAATCAATTCGTGCGTTCATCATACAATCAAAGTATGATATAATTAGGTGTTGACTTGTGGCGGAGAGCGCGAGGGGAATGGGGTTCGGTTGACTTATGGCGGAGAGCGCGAGGGGGGTGGGGTTCGGTCTTTATCGACGAATTGTCTGTAAGTATCAATTTGTGTTTCCAATTTACGTTGTTATTCCCACGGAATATTTACTTTGCTGGAAAATTGACTCTCTACCATCGTTGAAATTGGAATATAAAGCTAATATTGACCAAAATCGCGATCAAGCTAAGACACTTGTGTACCGAATACCGTCGTTTCATTTTCTTCTCCAGAATAGACCACGGACTAAGGACCCAGTTTGGAGTGTTACTCAGGGCTAAATCACCACTGGCAATCCGCCTCTGTGTAGGTAATCCTAGATACCAGTAGATTCCGAGCAAGTCTGGAATCAGGAAATGCCGGCAAACAATCGCATAGGAAATAAAACGGTTGGGTTTGAAAGTAAGTGTTTTAGGAGATCGATGAAGTGGCCATTATTCCGTGACGATGGGGACCAGTCTACCCACGCCGACTGAGGGTACGTCTAACAACAATGCCGCCCAAACAAAGATGCATGTTCAAGAAACAGCAATAATTTCTGCTATTGATTTTTTTATCTAAATTATACCTTCCCTTTGCAAAGTTCGACCGTAGAAAGCATGCTCGCCCAGTTTGACTAGATTTATTGTGACTCAACGGTTAGAGAGATAAAATGCCACTGGTACCGGACACCCTGCACGTGCAAGATACTGTTAATATTTTAATAACAGGAACCATTCCCGTCGCCAAAATGTCATGAATGATAGATGATTGAATGTTCTTACTCTGTCCAGGTATAGGTAGTGGGTGTGCATTGTCTACTGGCATGTCGTGAACTTGTTGAAGCTATGATAATCATCTTCAATAATGCATGCTATGTAGTTAATGATGATCAGCTTCAATAATGCATGCAATATAGCCTATTGCACGCAGGGATATTACCTGTGGAAAAGTGAATATAATTACAAAACCACAAAACACAAATGTGCCGTGTAGGGTAAGCATCAGCGACCGGCTGTTGGCTTGATCGGTCGAGACACCGAAACAGGTGTCAAGCCTTGGTGCTTTGGCTGCGTGTCGCCATTTTAGTGTCACTGCTATAGAGCTGGTGCACAAAATTTCAATGACGTCATACAGTTTGGCCAAGATTTGGCAGGCAATGTATATAAACATAATGAATCCTGCTAGTAACCAGTGAAGTTTAGTGGGGAAGTATTAAAGTTTATATGAATACAGAGTACGGCGGAGGGGCTGTGATGTGTGGCGAGGGCAAGATGTAAGGGGTAAAGGGTCTCAATTGTAGTATCTAGGGCTAGTACTCATTGATCCGAGATATCGCTGTTCTGCCTCACTCATATCAATGGCTATATACCGTGGAAGTCATGTAGCGAAACCTTCTCACCATCAATAACATTAGACTATAGGAATTTAGTTGATAATCACAAGCTACACGTAAGCGCTGTAGCTTGACGCCTATATACCGACGCAATCAATTCTCAACGTTGGTCTTCCAATGCAGTTAATTAGACCTCCTTAAACCCAGATTATCTTGCACAAGTTGTATTGTTTTAACGATCTGACAAACAGTATTAGGCAGCAAGAGGTAAATAGCATTACAGGCTCGATTGACCGGAATCTACGGAATTTCCTGCAAAATGTCGAATCTGGGATAAAACAGTTGTTTTAATGTTTCTCACACAGTTTTCTAACCCTGTGCCCCTCGATTGATTAATCTTGAGTATAAAAAGCTCGTAAGATCCCGTTAGATTGTTCGGTCTGCCGTTTGCATTGTGGCACTGCTCAAATTAACCGCTAATTACACGCTCATTCACTCGTGCAGATGTACAGGCGAGGCAGCCACTAAGACATTATCACAGGTGTCGCGCGTGGCGGCGATCAGCCCTATCTCTCGCCGCGTGGCTGACGAGCCCTCCAAAATCATACAAGTGCCGCAAATATCGTCGAAATAATGGAATTATGTAATTACATATGATACATTAATGTGATCAACTGCGCGATAACAATAATAAAGGATATTTAAGAAAATATGGAAAAAAAATCAAAGGACTTACCTCGACTTTTTGGTATAACATGGAAAACTGTCCACCACATAAATGTCTTCCAAATCCAAACACACCACCCTCGCTTCCTGTTGGCAGACATGGCTACTTGTCGCTAGAGTCTGAAACAAGTTTGAAAAATAGCAGTACATTTTGTAGCTACGACTCCTCGGCGAACACACATTTTAGGTTGCAGTGGCTGACTACGACTGACGAGTGGAAGACTGCACCACCTCACTACCGACATAGCGAGGGCGCTGCCTGGCTAACCTGTCACACTCACGGTTCGATTTGTGCTTTATATATAACATTGATTGGCATAACTTACTTGTGCCCTGTTTACAGTTGTTTTCCTAAGCTCAAGTATAATGTAGTAATTGAGATCAAACATTGCGCAGATAAAAGTGTGTACATATCCTAGCTTCCGGAGTAACGAAAGCTTAGTGGCGCGCACACGGCTGCTTGTGCCTCATCAATAATCCAAACGACTCCCAATTTGATTTGTTGTACGGCAGGACTCGATACCGCTCTGATTTGGAGCCCGGGAGGTGGGACTGACGTGACAACATGCAGAGCTAGCACTTAGGGCTAGTTGGGGTGTTAACTGTTGGCTGATTGTTCCCCCGTGTGCTGTATAGGCCTCGGGTGGACCAGGGAATGTCTGACGTCGGCACCAATCGCTATCGACGCATGTATATTTACGATAGAAAGTGAAAATGTATCGACTGCGAGCCGGCTAAACTGTTTATAGTGTGTTTGTGCGATGTTTATTTTTAACGGAGGTAATTCCAATATAAGAAAACAGAACAATGTGTTTGGTTTATGCTGATGTTCTTGATGAAAAGATAAACTACCGAATAAGTTTCCTATCGAATAAGTGTTTTTTCCACACAGCAAAAATAGGATCGTGTTTAAGATGTCGGTAAAATAATAGGATCCACGTGGTATTAGTATTGTGTACATCGTCAGAATACATGCAGGATCAACGTGGTTTTAAGAGTTGTATACAAAGTCAATATAGGACGAACATGGTAAAAGTGTGGTACGAATCTGGTATAGATCGTAGTATCACCCGTACGATCCATATCAACAAGTCTTGTATTCCATTGGGATCGTTACAAGGTACAATATAATCCTCATTGAACTCTCAGTAAATTGTGAATTGGAATAATAGCTATCGATCAAAATTGAAGAAGTCTTGAATTGGGATCATAAACAAATGTCCACATTTAATCAGTGTTGAATTAAGACCATTACAAAATATCCAAACTGAAGATATCTTTGATTTAGATAATCAAAAATTATCAAATATGAAGAAGTCTTGAATTGGGATCATTACAATAGGTCCACATTCAAACAGTGTTGAATTAAGACCATTACAATATATCCAAATTGAAAAAAAATCTTTAATTTGGATTATTAAAAGAAAAATCAAAATTAAAGAAGTCTTGAATTGGGATCATTAAAAAATGATCAAAATTGAAGAAATCTTTAATTGGGATAATTGAAAAATTATCAAAATTGAAGAAGTCTTGAATTGGGATCATTACAATAGGTCCACACTAAATCAGTGTTCAATTAAGATCATTACAATATTTCAAAATTGAAAAAATATATCTTTAATTGGGATAATTAAAAAAAAAATGAATTAGGATCATTACAATAGGTCCACATTAACGCAGTCTTGAATTAGGGCCATTACAAACGATCCATATTGAAGAAGTCTTGAATCGGGATCATTAGAATAGGTTCTGATTAAATCAATCTTGAATTAAAAACATAACAATATATCCAAATTGTAGAAAACTTGTTGTTGGGATCATTACAATCGATCCACATTGACGAAGTCTTAAAATGGGATCATACCAATAGATCCTCATTAGATATGTATCAATCGGGACCATAACCATAGATCCCTACTGAAGAAGTCTTGTATGGATCGTTACAATACACCAAGGTGGCCGGAGTTCAATTCCCCGACCGAACGTTAGAAGGTATGGAGTTCACTTGCCCAACCACGAAGGTTTTCTCCGGGTACGCCGATTTCCTCCCACATTAAGACTCCCGCGCGCTCTTACATCTAGACCAGCAAGAGTAATAAATATAAGTTGAAATAACTTATTTCACAAGTATTGAAAACTAAATATAGCATTTATTTGAATTCAATACGATCCATACATATGAGAGGATCCAAATTAAAACTTGCATACGCATGCAAGCTCATGTGACCTGCATACTATCAACGTTAAAATAGTATATTATACCAGGCCTATTTAAACCTCTAACAGAAAAATGATCCCAAGGCCTAAACCCACCTCGAATTTGGAAACAACCCTAGATTTAAATATACATGTATCTCTAACAATACAAACAATCACAGACCTCAAACAAATAGATAAAAACAACTACAGGCCTACATCCGCCTCTAATGGGCTAAACAACTCCAGGCCAACGTCCACCTCTAATGGGCTAAACAACTCCAGGCCAACGTCCGCCTCTAATGGTCTTTACAACTCCAGGCCAACGTCCACCTCTAATGGGCTATACAACTCCAGACCAACGTCCACCTCTATCGGACAAAGCAATTCCTGGACAACAACCACCTCTTACTAGCAAAAACAGCTCCAGGTTTTCACCCACCTCTAACTAGCAAAACAACTCCAAGGTTTCACCCAACTCTTACTGGCAAAACAACTCCAGGTTTTCAGCCAACTCTAACTAGCAAAACAACTCCAAGCCAACGTCCACCTCTATCGGACAAAACAATTCCTGGTCAACAACCACCTATAACCAGCAAAAACAACTCCAGGTTTTCACCCAACTGTAACTGGCAAAAACAGCACAATGCCAACACGTCACCTCTATCGGGCAAAACAAGTCTTGGTCAACAACTACGTCTTACTAGCAAAACCAACTCCAGTTCACACCCACCTCTAACTAGCAAAACAACTCCAGGCCAACACCCCACCTCTAACTGGCAAAACAACTCCAGGCAAACACCTTACCTCTATCGAGAAGAAAACAACTAGTCAACAACCACCTCTAACTGGCAAAACAACTCCAGGCTTTCACCCATTCCTGATCGTACAACAATGTACCACCTGCTGAAGACACGACTTTCGGTATAAGTTTACTACCTATTCGGGGCACCAAACCAGGTCTTATCATAACCATCAATACGAATACTATTCTCAAACTACCCATCTATTCTCAAAGCCACCACCTTCTCTCTAACTAACCACCTTTTGCGAAAAGCGTTAACCTTTGTCGTGCACAATGTAACGGATATATTGGCCCGAGATGTCTGCTAGGAGCACGTTACTTTCTGATCCCAATGAGTTGTCATATCCCCGACACACCCTCTCTATCCTTGTCGTGAGCTGAGATCACGTGTCCGACACGTCCTCCTATCCCTGTTCCCTTTTGGGACGTCAAAGGTCTGACCTTGGTCCCGATGGAACGTCACGTGCTGCCCTTTCGTGATCCTAAAAGACGTGACTAGGACAATGGCTAAACTGAGTTTCACAATAAGGAATATTTGCCTGAAATATTGCATTTGCAATATTTTCTATAAAAATGGTCTGTCTGGTGTATTGTCTTTTTACTAAAATGTGTATACTATTCCCTTTTAAAAAAGCTGCCTTTGTTTAGCTTCGTCTTTGTCTATAGCGTTGTCTTTTTAATAGCGTCTTGTCAATAGCATTTTCTTTTTAATAGTGTCGTGTCAATAGCATTGCCTTTTCATATCATTTTTATGATGTCTTCAATATTGTCTTGTCTATAACATTGTCTTAATTATAATATTTTTTGAACCACCTTTTTTTAAAGATGTTTGTCTACCATTGACTTTGCCAATACATCGTTATATTGTCTTGTCTATAACATGGCCTAAGTAATATTATTTTTCTTTTGTACTCTTTATCAAATTGCTTTTGTCTTACATTGTCTTTGTCTGCAAGTGTCTTTGTCAGTTACATTGTCTTTACCTATTACATTTTTTTTGTCTATAAAATTGTCTTTGTCCGCCAGTGCCGTTAAGAATGCGCGTGCTAGGACAAACGATCAGACACAGGAATGTAACGCAGTACTACACTGTTATATTGGTGGTTCTGTATCGACGTCATCAAAGCCTTCTAACAGGTTTACGTAATATCATTGGACAATATCTCTCCTCACTGAAATACGTAGTAGTTTACGTGTAATAAAAATAGTTTTTTTCCCATCTGTATAGGAAGTGGAGAGATTACCAATGACTGTAAAGTGGTATGGTGGCAGGCTTATAAGGTAGAGCGTTACTCGAGTCGCATGTACAAGCGTTAGTCGGTGTGTGTTTGTGAAGGTTTGTCAGTAGATTTAACTTCACCTCTGAGTGGAGTTGTCGGTACCAATGTGATGGCGGTCTCTGTGCGCGTGCTGACTGGGTAGGCGAGGACAGACTGTCGTCACTGCCGTCAGATAGCGCCGCAAGCGGTAGGTAAGCTTTTGTCAGACGTGATCACGTGACACAGTATCGACCGACCCGGCGTTACTTACTTGTTGTATATGTTAAAATTTCAGCAAATCATCCCTACCGTTGCCATTTAAACCCGGCAAACGCTTCCATGGCTGTGATCAGATTGGGTTAATTCCTTGTTCAGCTACAAAAATAACCCAGATGTAAATTTTATTGAGACGTACTTGTAAGATTTCGTTAAAAACACTTGCGCACTGGTATTTTAATGCTCTGATATTGAATCCTTTGCAGATTCCTCTTTTTTTCTAATCACCTGTTTCAATGTGAACAAAAAGATAATATACACCTAACATAAAATACAAGATGTGTAATGCCAATAGCTGATTGATATACCTTACATATAAACATTTACTTCCATGTCTGTAGAACTACAAACAGATGTCTTTCTTGTGAATCCAACACGGATGTGCTACAAATCATACCGACAGGACAGTATGTGGTGCAATTAAGTTAACATTATACTGTACTTATTGAGCAGAAAATAGTGTACCGCCCGTACAACCCATTTGTATACCTGGGACACATTAACTACAACTTCCCGTGTATCACCTCATTGGCAGTAATAATAAACGTGTATTACCTAATGGACAGTAACAGTGCACGTGTATTACTTAATGGACAGTAACAGCCTCGTGTATCGCATAATTGAGTGCTACAGTTCACCTAATGGACAGTAACAATGCACTTGAATTACTTTATGGGGGATGATAGTCACGTGCACCGCATAATGGAGAGTTACAGCTCACCTAATGGACAGTAACAGTGCACGTTTACACTTGTACAATGTATTACTTAATGGAGGGTAACAGTCACGTGTATTATATAATGGAGAGTTACAGCTCACCTAATGGACAGTAACAGTGCGCATGTATTACTTAATGGAGAGTAACAGCCTCGTGTATCGCATAATTGAGAAATACAGCTCACCTAATGGACAGTAACAGTACACGTGTATAGCATAATGGAGAGTTACAGATTACCGAACGGGCTGTAAAAGTGCACGTGTATTATTTCATGGAGGGAACAGTCAGGAGTATTGCATAATGGAGAGTTACAGATTACCGAATGGGCTGTAAAAGTGCAGGTGTATTACTTAACAGAGAGTAACAATACACGTTTATCATAATGGAGAATATCAATACACGTTTATCATAAGGGAGAATATCAATACACGTCATCATAATGGAGAATATTAATACACGTTTATCATAATGGACAATATTAATACACGTTATCATAATGGAGAATATCAATACACGTTTATCCTCATGGTGAATATCAATACACGTTATCATAATGGAGAATATCAATACACGTTTATCATAATGGAGAATATCAATACATGTTTATCATAATGGAGAATATTAATACACGTTATCATAATGGAGAATATTAATACACGTTTATCATCATGGAGAATATCAATACACGTTTATCATTTTATGCAGAGCAACATTTCATGTGTACCATCTAAAAGGCAGTAACAGGGCATGTGCATTACTAAATGGAAAGTAAATCACGTGTATCGCATAATGAAGAGAAAGAATTCACGTGTTTTATCTAATAGGAGAATCAATCCACGTGTATCATCTAATAGAGCCTCGAGTAACAGTACACGTTTATTACCAAATGGAGAGTTACAATACAAGTGTGTTCACGTGTATCATCTCATTTGGAGTAACAATAGATGGTATCACCTATTAGAGAGTAACAATTCACACGTATCATCTAATGGTGGGTAACAGTGCACGTGTCTCATTTAAGGACTGTAACAGAACGCGTGTATCACACAATTGAAAGTTACCATGCTCATAACGCCTGCCACCAAATGGACATTAAAACTCCACGTGCATCAGTTTAGCAGTTCATAATAATATTGTGTGTATTTTTTGTTTGATATATTTTATGAGGTATAATGATGCCCTAGTTTTAGTAGTTTACACACGTTTCGCTGTCGTTTAACTGTTATTGTAGACATTTAATGTTTATTTCATGTAAGTCGGCCACCGATGTACTAAATACGAGTGCTTCTATAGACTGGGATCGGCTGTCAGCAACAATAACCCAACTATCCCATTTCTTATATTGTTGGAATAAAGGAAACGAACACGTTTTTATCTGCCCATTCCGGAACATAAAACTGTGGACATATATTAACACTACATAGGTTATGGCGTTGAGCAGGATACATTGACCCGCCTAGAACAAACTCAGCCCACTGACCCAACAGCAATGTACGGACAGTGTTCGATCACTCCGGACAACAGAATTAGTTCCACTAGGAGACATAAAATAAAAGATAGGCTGACGTAGAAGGATGAACTGTAACACCTCCTGGGCAATCTACGGCACCACATTAAACAAACTAGCACACATAACAGTATATAGAGCGACAGAATATAAAATTATCAGAACCATGGTTTGAAATTGTGTAATTTTTTAATCTGCATGGTTCTATTTTAGAAAGTATGTCGGTCCAGATCTAACTTTAAAACTGTATGTCAGTACAGACATAGGAACTAACATAAGAGTACGATCCAAACCAATAACAAGCCTAACCATCATACATTGGGTCTCTATCAAGTCCAGTTCTAGCTAGCAGAAATGGGTCTGTTGGACGAACCTTTCTTTGCTCCTCTCGTATCTACATGTCCTTCATAAACAAGAAGTATAAAAACCGATATAACAACATTATAGAATAAATAAAATAAAAGCTTAACAATATCGAAATGTCCCAGAAAGCCTCGGTTACAACAATGTACATTCCATAAGATATGTATATGTAATTGTCCCGATTCGCAGATATGAAAACGGTGTTTTGTCCCCTCCTCTACACCCCACCCCTACAACCCACCCCTACATCCCTCCCCTACAACCCCTCCCCTACACCCTACCCCTTAAACCCCTCCCCTACACCCCTCCCTGACCCACCCCTC